>NW_023339807.1:7048900-7054394 GCF_004916995.1 Morone saxatilis
ACACACACACACAGAAACAGGCCTCTCTGTCCGCTACTACTTGCTCTCCTGTCCTTCAAACATCCCGCCAAGGACATGAACCCCCCAAAACACACACCCAGGTACACACTGCACACACTCTTCTCAAGATAGAGCTATCTGTTACCCAGCCAGTACTAGACAGGTAAAGATGGCTGCGTTCACTCCTTTTCATGAGAATTTCAAAGCTGCAAGACAGGAACGGCCTCAGCTATTAGCCTGGGCCGACCTTCATTAGCGGATCACCATTGATTCCTCCCAACGAGCTGTTTACCTAATTAAAACCTGGAACCCCCACATCGGTTTGCCTAAATAAATATGTCCATAAAATATGACTTCACCGCGTACAGACAGAGGCGACGAGTGGCTCATTTCTCAGCGCTGTGCTGCCAGGCTTTGTGGGAGACATGGAGTTAAATCACACTCGGAGAGGCGAGTGTTTGACAGACCTGGTCCTTGTGCCGCTTGTCACGCACATTTGATATTTTGATAGCTTCCCGTCTCTTCCCATTAGCCCCTGGGGTCCCGAAACCATTTTAGATGTTTATCGGCAAAGCGCTGGGGGTTAATTTCGTGTCTCGTCAGGAGCGCCGGCACAGAACGGTATCGCACTGTCACCCATCGTGG
The DNA here is from genome assembly GCF_004916995.1 of Morone saxatilis. NCBI lineage: Eukaryota > Metazoa > Chordata > Actinopteri > Moronidae > Morone > Morone saxatilis. The sequence goes on from NW_023339807.1 coordinate 7,049,546, forward strand.
CCAATCGCCGCAATCGGCCAGCTTATCAGGGAGAGTTGTGTTACACTGACTGACACATGACAATGACCCTGGTGACTCTCTGAGGGCTGATAGCATCTGGGTTTTCTTTTTCGCTACCTCTCCTTACTCTCCCGCTCTTTTCCTCCCCTCTCCCTTGCATCCCCCCCACCCCCCTCGTCTTTCTGTCTGACTGCAGGCAATGGAGAAATTGGGACTTTGTCTCTGGGGAAGTGGAAAGAGTAGGAGGGAGAGTGTATGGTGTCTTTGTAGGAGTGAATTACTCACACACATGCACAGATAACACACATGCACAGATAACACACAAAGCAAACCCCTGTAAGCCCAGTGCATGCACACATACACATATGTGGACACACACACACACACACACAGTATCTTTGACTGAGCAGAGAGTGTGTGTGTGTGTGTGTGTGTGTGTGTGTGTGTGATAATATGCATGCCTATCTCTGGCCATCCAGTTTTATCAGCGACAAAAAGGTATTGGTTTCACTGTTTGGTGTGGAACAGCATGGAGCCACGGGGCATGCCTGCTCAATAATCTGCTAACACACTGAAAAAGAAACACACATACAAACCTAGTCATGCACACACACACACACAGGTCCATAAATTCAAACCAATATGCATAAGCATGCTGAACACATGCAGGTGGCACATGTAAAGGTGGATATGCACACGCATTCTGCACCAAAAATACAAATCTACAAACACACATATGAAGAAAATTAAATCTACACATACAAGGTGCATTCTGGCTGTCCATCAAGACTCCAGTTATTTCCATTCCCCCCTGTCCTCCCTGAGACATGGGCCAGTTCTTTTTTCTTCCCCTCTGCTTTAATCCCCTATTTGCTTTCAGCTGCTGGTACTGAGGTAGTGTTTATCTTCACTCATACACACATTGTAGCTTGAATTAGCCTGTATTTATGTGATTGATTTCATTTAGAATACATCACAAATAAATGAGTATACATTTAATTTATGTGTCACACTTTAACATGGCATTGATTTTGAGATATTTCTATGACAACCATAGAGAAACAAGACCACAGTGGCTTCACCCGGCCTCTATGCTGCATTTTATGTCTGCAGCTGACTCAGGAAACCTACTGCTATATGACACAGAACAGGAAGAGGGTGCTGCTCATTCAAAGAGTTAAAAAGGAGAGAAGAGTTTCTGGCAGTGGCAGGTGGTTGCAGAAGTAAAAGGCCAGTATTCTGAAGGATAATGGAAAAATTTGCTTCTGTTTTGCTACCAATTGTCAAGATCAGTGGTTCCCAACCTCGGATTGGGACCCCCCAGTGGGTCCCAAGATAAGGCGTCACAAGATAATTAAAGGGATAAGAAAGAAAAGTTTTATGTTTTTTTTCTGACTCTTTGATAACTTTGGCTTTTTTTTCTTGTAAAATACTGGGTCATTTCAAGTCTTCAGAGCCCCCAGAAATCATTCTGATAAAAGAATTGGAAAGGATAAATTACTCATTGTTTCTTCATTTTAGGGTTTTTTAGGCAAAAAGATGGGGAAGTACTAGTTTAAATTACAGTCTCCTTTGTTTGTAGTATTCACACCAAGACACCACAGGCACCTGGCCAATGAACCATTATAGCTGTGTTGATGAAATTAAACTAATTCTTGTAAATCATACATTCAGTCTCGTATTTTTTTCTTGGAGAGCAGTAGTACTGAATGTGCTACTCACAGACACTATGATGCATTTGTGGATATTTGAACAAGTGAAGACAGCAAAAGGCAAGTGTGTGTGTGTGTATGTGTGTGTGTGTGTGAGTTTGTAAGTGTGTAATTCTTTGGGCGCCAGCCATGTCAATCAGCCCCCTGCAGCGCAACTGCCCTTCACACTTCTGTTTATCTGCTGCTGCTGAGGACTGGGAAGACTGATAAGAGTACATCACTCTCTGTCTCCCTTCCTCATCCCCTGTCTCTCTGTCTGTCTCTCTCACACACATTAGACACAAACACACACAGATTGTTGGTTGCTGTCCTTTTTGGTCATCAGCGAGGTTCATCGAGGCTGTGTTTCAAAACAATGATGAGCAGCATCATATTGCTTGAAACAAGACCTGTTCATTGTTACTATTCAGCCCAATGATGTTCACTTTGCTCTCTATGCACATACACAATCACATGTTTAATAGGTGTACATTGAGGTTGTAGTGTTTCCAGTATATGGATATTTACTCCTCAGATGTGTAAAATGATGTATCTAATGGTCAAGGAGAGACCACGCTCTTGGTTTCAGCTTGCTTATTCTGGCTCCATGTGTGTTTGAGCTCTTTCAGATTGTGCTCTATATTATAATCAAGGATCAGAATCCATTTTCCCTATCAAAGCGCTTGCCGCTGGCAATGTTGATTAGCACAAACCCTCAAAATGTGTTTTTTTCTTTTTTTTCACGGCTACCTGAAATGTTCTCTTTTCATGTCTGACGGCCAGCGACTGCAAGGCTCCACATTTCCCTGGAGACTGGCCATTGTTACCATGGTCGCTGGACAATATTGGCGGCCATTGTGCCACCCATGTACACCTGTCACTCAAGGATGAAGAGGCCACTCTGAGCACACAGACACACTCTATGAGCGTATGGATGTGCTGAGTGTTGAGGGAGTCCATGCGTGTTTATTGAGTGGGTTGAGTTTGCACACCCCTGTTTGTGTATGTGTGTCTGTCTGTGTGTGCCTGGCTGTGTGCGAGTTTGCCCGCGTGCACATGTCTGTGTGTGTCCTCACTCAGTCAGCCAGCTGAGTCTGCAGTCAGTTTACATTTGACTGCAGGGCAAAAGCTCGAGCAAGAAATGAATTCTGACTCACCGAGCGCCTCACATAAATTCCTTTTCTCATATTCTGACACAAAAGACAACATATCTGCATTGCATTAGCCCTGGGACTCCTTTCTCATTCTGATGATGATTTAGGGATGTTGAGATCTCCCTATGAACATCAGAGGCGAGCCAAAGAGAAACAGTAAGACAGAGATAAAGAGGACGGACACACAGAGATGGTTTTGGGTGTGGGGTGAGGGGGTGGGAAGGGGTGCTAAGAAAGGGAATAAAAGGATAAAATGATATTTAGGTTTCATGCGCAGCCAGAATATATTAGATTATATATTTTTTCCCAATTATTTGTTTGCCAACATTTTAAGTTGCATGCTGTTAAATGTAATGTGCAAAATATTTAGGGAAATGACAATGTTATTGGGCGGTTAAAGTTAATGACTGAGTAATATTCTTTTGTTTGATAATTACACTGTAAGAAATCTGTGTCTCTAATGGACTCTGGACCATATTGTAATATACTGTATGTCAGTAGTTTAATTGTCATATCAAAACATATTACATTTAACACTTTTATAATGTGCTTATCTCTTATAATACCTTATATTTAACTCTTGTCTGATCATTATATTGGACAAGTGTACCTTTGCCTCTAGCTGTCTTGTATTGATTGTTTTGATTGGCACATTACTGGCTCCTTTTTATGCAAATGAGGCCCACTGAACTGAGCTGAATTCCACTGAAGACGTGCATGGTCCATTTTGTTTCTCTCACACAGTCTCTTTCTTGTCCTTGAGGTGTACAGACAGAGTGACTTGCTGGATAATGTTTTCTTTTGACTGAGGTGACAGCCCTCGATTACCATTTGGTCCCAGCGATGCCACTGTCTCAGAGATAGAGAGAAGAGGTCGCTGTGATAGAGAAAGAGAGGGAGGAAGATGTAGAAACAGACATGATCGATTTCGGTTTTTACAGCTGTTTTTTATTTGAGCACCTGTTGTTTGTAAAGGTCGTCTGTGTGGCAGGAAGATATTTCAAAGAAGGGAAAATACAGTATGTGCTCAGTTTGACACGCTCATAGAGGAAATACTCCCTGGTCTAGAGAGGGGCCATTTCTATTTTTGTATGTTTTATTGTGAAATGCTTCACACTGCTCAGAGTCACTCGAAATCATCTGATGAGGTGAAGACCAACTTTCTTTTGTTGTTTTTCATGTGCATCTGTGAGGATGGTTGATCGTGATATACAATGACAGCATGCACTGTATTCATATTGTGGTAACATTTTACTTTTGAAAAAGTGCTCTGGTGCTTCATAATATATATATTAGCTAACTATGCTGCAGTGATGTTTTCTGTTATGTACCATTAATTTGGAGTGTGCGGTAGAAAGAATGCCATTTCTTTGTTCTTGTATACGGACAGCACTGTGTGTAAAATAAAAAACAAATAACACACTGATCAGTAATGTATATACTGCAAGGTTGCTTAGCATTTGTTTTTTTTTGTTGCACCTTATTCTCCGGACCTTATGCATGGTTTGACCCCAAGCTTGGGCTGTATCCATCAACCAATTTAGGACAGGATCTATATCAAAAAGAAAATACAATTTGCATCTTGTATATCCACACTTGCAACTTTGACCTTTTTACATTTGTATAACAACTTACTGATTGGCCTAAAGGGTGACTGCATCATTGGTGCTTGACTACATGTTTACTGTTACATTGTTATTACCGCTATGTTCCGGGCACAGTGGAGGAGTTGTCATTGAGGAAGGTTTTAACCTTCACTGGGTGCTCTGGGGTGGAGGCGGTGGTAGATCGGAGGGGGGTCTGTCTACATGTGTGTGTGTGTGTGTGTGAGGGGTCTGTTGGTATCAAAAAGGAAGGGGTAACATGCAGGTGTGCACCTTTTATTACCCAGTGGCATGTGTCCTGTCACTCATTCATTGTTACTGGCCGCGTTCACATCTGAGCTCTTTCACATTACTCATCCTCTGTTTGCCCCACCTGACCTCTCTCTCTCACACACACACA
>NW_023339807.1:7054403-7062084 GCF_004916995.1 Morone saxatilis
CACACACACACACACAAACCAACATACAGTCAGAGTCTGAGTATTCAGGCAGACAAAGCCTCTGCGTACTACAATATTTATACTTCTCAGTAGTTCCTGTGTGCTCAACTTAGAATAGAGGAAATTGTTTTACAAAATACTGCTTATACATTATTTACCTCTCTTTCTCTTTGTTCTGCTCACCATTCCTTTGTAGTGCCACTTTTTGAATATGAGCATTGAGAGATCTTTTTAGAGGATATGTCCTGGAACACTACTAATTGTTTTAATCTCTTACTGTGTTGCATTTAATGTAAAATGTATTGCTATAATAGGATTTCATAAGGTTTCTAGGTACAAGGATTATAGCATTTCAACAGATGATTATGTCATCATGCGAATGTATGTATAAACATAATAGCATAAATAGCATTAAAAAAAAGTGTATGCCAAAAAATATATTAGAAACTTAGAGTTTGTCTTCCTCCATGAACCAACACTGCTATGTGCTCCAGTCCACATCACTGAATATGAGATAAGGGAGGTATATATGCACAGTTTGTGTGTTTTGGGATGGGGGGTGGGGAGGAATAGTTTTCTCTATATGCTGGAGCTGTGGATTTAAAGGAAATGGAAGGGGGCGGTGGTAAGGGCTGTGTTGTACGCATCATTTCATGGGTGACAGAAAATGGAGTGCCCCCAGTGGGTGCCTCCTTCTGCTCAGAGAAGCCAGGGGAGAGAGACTTTAGGGGCTGGGAGAGTAAAAGAAAGAGAGAGTTAAAGAGTCAGAGTGAGAGAGGGGGGTCCCGCCATCACATGGGACGGATCAAACCACAGCTGGCTGATTTCATTCGTCCCTTGCCTCCCACTCTTCCCATCCACCCCTCTGTCCCCTTAAACCTCCTCCCTCCATTTCTCTGTCCTCTCTCAGTAGAACTGAAGAGATCACAAAGTTTTCAGTATTCAGCCTGTTGATTGTTTACTGTTTCTCCAAGAAAAACTTTGATGAATTTGACTTTTGTTGCACAAAAGCCATTCATTTGTGTTGATGCAAACCTTTTTGGTATTAAATAAAATTAATGAGTTTCTCTGGCAGTGAAAAAACACTTTTTCAAGTTTTCTTCGAATGTGATGACTGAAGAGTGTAGTAACTCTGGCTTTTTATTTGTTGTGTGCGCTCTCTCTCTTTCCGTTTTCCACTAAAGGTCCAGTATGTAACTATCTAGGACCTATCAGCATAAATGGAATATAATCATGTTTCATGTTTCTACAGTAGCCCAGAACGAACAAACCAAATACTGGTTCTAGACAGGGACTTTCGTGTTTTCGCAAGTTTCACAGCCATCATAGTTTCTCCTGCATGCTTGGAATGGGAGAGTGAGGCAAGGGGGTTGTAATCTGTAACTACACCACCAGATGTCACTAAATCCTACACACAGGTCCTTTGAGGACATAAGTTTCAAAACCTGTCTACAGCCATGCTAGCTCTGTGAGGCCATTGACATGGGGCCTAAAAGATTATTGGAACTTTAGTTTTTTTTTTTTTTTTTCAGTATTAGATTATTATTATTATTGACCTATAGAATAATTTATTTACCAATAAAACTTTTATTTTTTTGGTAAAATGTAAGCATCCAGAGAGTCTGTGTATTGCCCAACTACCCCCCTTTTATTTAGATGAAATGGTTCAATCCTGCCCCCAAACCAGGTGCGATGGCACTTGCTACTAGCAGTATAGTGTGAGTGAGGAGTTCAGTGAAACATTAGCTGAGTCAGCTTCTTAAAAACATCTGGCTTCCAAAAGTGAAGCGAAAGAAAAGAAAGACAGGAGCGATAAAAGAAAGGGTGACAGTATGTCACACAATTTTTCACAAAGAAAGGTGGGTGTAGCGGTGTTAACCTGTTAGCTTAGTCCATAGTGAATTAGACTACATTTGTTCTTGTTAAGTGTAGTTACTCAGTATCTTCACAGAGAAGTTTACATTTTGGTCCTTTTTTAGCTGACACTTAATCAGTGCAGGCAAACTTTCACCAAGCTATTGATACTAAATCAGTTGTCCCTGCCCCTTCATAATTCCAGCCAATAGATGCAACTTCAGTCTAAGCAGCCCTGTCTCCCCATCTCCATATCCCCACCAACGAACCAGCCCTACTACCCAGCTGAAGAAGGGGGTGAGCAGCATTGTGTTAAGTGTCATTTTAGTTGGCATAATTGCGGGGATCCATGGGAATTTCTTTTTTCATTATTATGAAAAAAAGGAAAATGATTAAATCCTTCAGTGATAAGATACACTGTAATTATTTTTCCACATAAGGATCATTATATGAACCAAAAGCTGGCTATATTCTGTGTTGGATGCTGTACAGTTTGAAGTATTGATTGATTAATATTGCCAAGGTATGTCTCCTTGGCTTTGATGTAGACTGAAAAAGGGTCATTTTCCACTTTTACAGCTGCTTATTTTCTAGTGTATACTTAGTTCACTTAATTCAGATTTTATTCTTTTGTTTATTGCATCATTCTATGGATGGCCATGTTCATTTATTTTATAGGAAGAGGTTAATGTTTATTTATATTTATTCTAAGTAAAGAGGATTTTCCATTTAAAAAAATGAATGAAAAGAAGCACGTTTCTTATGCAGGGTATCAGTCTTGCATCAAATAGTGAAATTCACTGTAGAAGTGTGCATGCACTGTGCACAATGTTATATTTTCACAGCGTACTGTCAGTAAATATTGTACATAAGTATTGGACTATAAGAGAGTTTTAAGCCTGCAGAAATAGTTATTTAAAGCTTTGAATGGGTTGATTGGGGTCGGAGGTGTGATTACAGCAATTGCGCAGGGTTGGCGCGGCCTGTGGTCGCGGGCCCCCATATTATAGGTTTCCCTGGTTGTGTTCCTGGGTTTAGGCACAGCTAATGTCAGAATGCTAACAAGCTTCCCCTGACAATGTAAACAAGCCGATTTCCAAGTCATTTTCTTCTTATTTTCCATAATTTATGGCATTCTGTCGCTGTTTTAATGTTCAATCTGTCTTTTATCCTGTGTGCATTTCTTTGTTGTAAAGCACTTTGAGCTGAACTTCTTGTATGAAATGTTCTATACAGATAAAGTTATTAATATTAGTAGTAGTAGTAGTATTACAAAAACCACATAGTCATCCATCCAATAGTTCAGTGTTAGTCTGGGCTTAAGTGGTGGACCAATGGACTGACATTGCCATCCAGGGAGCCACGCACCAGTATGGCTAAAAATATGATTTTTGGTTCTGCCCATCTTGTTTTAACTGATTTAATGGCATATGTCTGTACTCAGAGCTCTGTCTGTGAAAGAAATTGAACTGAGACTATGTCGGGGAGAGATGCTTTTTTTCTTACTTTTTGTCAGTGTAAGTTCTCTTCTTCTTTATCACAAAACCACCCTGAACAGATTGTCAAAGACAAGGATGACGTTTGTCTGGTATCAATCGCTGTCTTCCAAACTGTAAGGACAGATTACCAAACTCTAAAAACAATGAAAGCACAAAGTCCACATGACCACCAGCCTATGGCTATATTTCAATCAGCGCTGTTACTCCTACCTCCTACGCTTCCTGCTCCATGCTCTCCTTTTTTCCATGCAGAGGAGGCGGAGGAAGGAGCGAGATCAGACCACACATACAGATCCAGGCCTCCACCCTCCACCCCCAGCCTCTAGTTCCCCTGCCATCTGTGCACGTCCCTCCGCCTGCAACTCCACAACAACAAGGCCCTGAACCTCTGCCGAGGAGTCAATCCATCACTGCAGAAAGGGAGAAAGAGACAGAGAAAGGAAGTAAAGGGAGGGAGAGAAAGAAGACGAGGGGTAAGGGGTGAGGGGGGGGTGTATGAAGAAGGAGAGGTGAGGAAAAGCGAAAGTGAGATGCCATGAAACTTAATCACAGAAAGGGTCGTGTCGGGCAGAGGAGGGGAACAGATTAAATTAGCATAGCATTAGATATGGAAAATGATCTCTGTCAAAATCATCCGCTGCACAATTATAATATGTTAATTACTTATTTCATTAAGGAAGTTTATTATGGCCTCGCAGATGAAATCATGCAGGCCAAAGACACCTGGAGGAAAAGCAGTGATGCCTGAATATCTCTCTCTCTCCCTCTCTGCCGTCACTCTCCAGTCTCATCTGCCTCTCTCGCCCACCCCTCCCTTCCTCATTCCTTCACTCTCCTCTCTTTGTTCCTCACTACATCACTCACAGTGTCACACTTTAAAACACTATGTTTAATAATCTCCGCGATCGCTGTAGGAGCGTTATATTGACGACCACCAGAGAAGAGGTTTGATGTTTACCCCTCTGTCCCCTGTGGTCCATCAGTAAAGTGTGTATATAAATAGTCTGGATGTGGAAGTGTGCAGTACACACATGAATAGTGTACAAATATTTGTACATGCAGTCTTTTCAGACAAGCTGGGTTTTTATCCGGGTGTTATTTTATTATTATTTTTCTTTTACAGATTCTGAAAAGCTGAATGGTTTTAATTATATTCACACAACTTTTAAATGTTTTCATTTAGTTTGAAATGCTTTAAAATATAAAGTAGTCTTAGACTTAATACTGTAAATTAAATGCTTGCGTAGGCCTCACTGTGCAATAAAAAGTGTCTTTTAATGATCTAAAATGTTGGTTGAGAGATTATTAGTCAATCACAACTTCCAAATGTAACAATCTGCTCACTAGTTATTCTGTATCATTATTAAACATTAGTATCAACAGCCACAATTTTGCTGTTTTTGGATAAAAACATGAAAGGTGACAAACATAATCTGTCCCTATAGAGCAATAGCAACTTGTCCAATACTCATTAATTATTGAGAGGCCAGTGGTTGTGTTTTTATTCATTCATGAAGCCAGTTTATTCAGTCCCAACCTAAGTAATGAAAACACATCTAATTCACATTCTACTTTTTGATGACATTTCAAAAGTTTGCATAAAATGTGCTTGACAGTTGGATGAAAACGGGGGGCACGGGGCAGTTTGCATTTGTCTCCACAGCCCTGCTGTCTGGCTAGCTGGCTCGCTGCCTTTCTGGCTCGTCAACGCCGGTCGGACAGACAGACGATGATGATGACAGTCATCAGGGATGTAGCAGCCTTCCGCCGGTCCATCCGATAGTAGGAGCGAGAGGAGCAGGTGCAGAAAATGGAGAACAAAGAGAAAGAAGTAAGTAGAGAGACTGATCGAGGGAGAGAGAGGTTAGTTGAGGATAACAAAGAAACCCTTCTTTATACCTGTTGTCAAGGTGTCCCAGGTTATGTTGGATTAAAATCGAGGTCAGGAAGACACAGCAAATCCAGGTGCACATGTGCCTGGTGATATTTTGATCAACTGAACAAAAACTCCAAAGGTGGTCTAAAATGCATTCGGCCAAAGTAGAATTCCAATGCACAGTGTCAACAGAATGATGGAGATAGTAACACTTTGACCCCTCACTTATTTAACATTATAAACACTTATTTACTGTTGTGACATGGCGAAGAGTCCACAGCCCCACATGGTGGGAAGATATAAAGTTGACCATTCACTATCGTATTTTAGCATGTTAGCATGCTAACTTTTGCTAATTAGCACTAAACACAAAGTATAGGTGAGGCTCGGGAGTGACATTCTAAGGGTATTTAGGCATAAGTTATTAGACTAATAAAAATTTTGACCTAGCATGGTGTTACATGAAAGGTTAAGATTCCTCTCAAAACTACATGTCAACCTCATGGTGGCGCTAGAAGAAAGGTCAGTGGAATTTATCCTCTGGGGAAGAATCTATGCACAAAATGTCATGGCCTTCCATCTACTACTTGTTGAGATCTTGTGCTGGACCTATCCTAACCGACTGTCTGACAGACATACATTGCCATCCACAGAGCCACGCTGCTAGCATGACTAAATACACAGTAAATTACATCTAAATGTAATTAAGTTTGATAGGTCTGAGTTGGTGTCATCCAGGCAGAAATGTGGCAGTGCCAGCAGACTGAATATTATCTATTTTGTTATGAGAACTTGGGAAAACTGGGATGTAAACAAATTTTCTCATATTCCTCTTTGTGGAATAGAGTTTAAAGCTGTAAATGTGTGGTGACAATTTTTAAGAACAGAATATATTGTATATTGTATTGAATATGTTGGTTGTAGTGAACAATAGTGAGATAAATGTTTTTACTTTAATGTTTGCATAGATAAATTGTATTAAACATGTCAGCTACATATTTAGATCAAGATTGTTTTTTCAAAAATAAATATGATTTCTTTTATCGTGGTAATTTTTTAAGGGTTGAATATCTTCATGAAGAATAGACAAAGAAATATGGAGGAACTGAACATGCCACACCTAAAAGCTTTGTAATGCATGAATGAAACTAAAGACCATAAGGATGGAAACTTGATAAAATTAAACTAGCAGTGCCACTAAGTCTAACTAAACCGAACTTTTTCTTTTAAAGATTTTAATTACTAAGTCTATGCAGAAATCATGCAAATACTCATATACAGCAGGAAGATCTGGTGATGCAGTGTTGGTTTCAAATGAAGCAAACTGATTTTCAAAGTAGATTTATAAATATATAAATATGCATATCACATGTTCATTTTGTAACGCTAACTGCTACATCCCTGATGTGGTGATTCACTAATAGATTCAAATGCAAGAATCAGAAATATTATATAAAAAGCTACAGAAAGATCAAAGATTGCTGATAAAAAGCTATAACGTCTGATGCACGTACAGTATGCAGCTGGGAACTGGGAAAAACAAATTCAGACGTTTAACATCTCTCCGATGATCCCAAATTTTCAAAACATCTTCGCTGTTTAACATGTTTAGCATCCCAACTTCAAAAATCCCGTAGCTCCTCTCATATTGGCCGCGAGGCTTCAAGCGGAAACAGTATTGATCGCAAAGTGAGAGGACTTGCAGAAGATAAATAAAAGGGAAAAAGAAAGGAGATGAGAGAGGAGAATCGGGAGATATATATGGCAAGAGAAAGAGAGAAAAAGAGAGACAGAGACAGGCCAAATAAACCAGGGGCAATATCTTCAGTATCTGGGGCTCTGTTCTGCAAGGAACACAAGGAGGAGGGAGGGAGGAGGGAAAAAAGAGGAGAAAAGAGGAGGAGAGCGAGAACATCTTAGAGAGTGTGTACAAAGAGAATGAAAACATACACACACCCGAAGGCTGGGGTCACAGTCAGAATGCTAGAGAGGTGCAGCAGAGCCGCCGGCTACGCAGGAACACCTCGCTCTGCCTTTAATATACCCTGCCCACCGCACAGATTTCAAAACAGATAGTCCAAAACAAAAATCAACGCCCCCAAACACACACACACACACACACACACACACACACACCCGCCTCGCGCAAACACACACCCTCTGCCATGTACATAAACTCTACAGCCCCCATGCAGATGTTGTGTAGTCTTGTTAGGTCGAGCTCAGAGGGTGGGAATGGGTAAATTCGACAATGGCAGCCTCTGGGGAATTGCAGAGTAGTCTCACACATACACTAAACGCTCTCTCTCTCTCTCTCTCCACATCACACTGTCCCTATCTCGATCTCTCATACACACACACACACACAGAGGGAGAAGTGAAAGGTAAGCTTTTCTTATGGTTTCATGCATAATTCTGCCTCACAGCGCCAAACATTTTTTTTCTTTTTTGT
>NW_023339807.1:7062125-7072254 GCF_004916995.1 Morone saxatilis
TTGTGTATTTGGAGGCCACGAGGTGCCGCAATGACAAGATACTTAAGTTGGTTTGGGCAACAGCTTGTTTTCAATCAGGACATTTATGAGGGGTTGAATCATTTATGCGCCCGGCGTCCCGGGCGTATGACAGATCCCTTGGAAACACAAATTATCATGTTGACTTGCAACAAACACTGTGTAATTACATCATGGCCTGTCGAGAGGCATTAAGGAATCTTCTCCCTATCGCCAAAGTAATGAGACGCTAATGCAGCTACATATGACACAGTCATTGGCAGTTAAAAGATGCACCCAAATACGCTGCCACTGAATAATTATAAAAATTCTCAGTTTTATAGGTTATGATATTAGAGGCATGTCGGCTCAGTTTCAATAAAGGGTTCAGTAATAGATTCACTATCAGGGACAAATGTCTCTGTGGCCTGCTGTTACATCTGGGATATCCCTTGTGTATCAGACCTGCCTCTGATTTCATTTATACATTTCTATTCTTAGGTGAGGAATAAAACTGCCCCGACTTTAAGTCCCATTTGAAATCCTGCAGCTCCTGCCATGTAAAAGAGCCAGAAATGGGACAGTCCTCCTGCATGTGTTAGCACTCCACTTGATCCATCAGGCATCTATCTATTCACAGAGGTCTCTTTAGGAGCAGACCGCTCAGGGCTGTTTGCCTTCCCAATGTAATGTGAGAGAAATTGGGAGGGCCGTAGCCCTTAATGGTGTTGCCCCCCCCTCCCCAGCCACCCACCCACCCCTAGCCTCCTATCCTTAAATCTGCAGGGAATAAAGAGTGCTGTTAAACCAAACTGGAAGAGAAATGGTTTTGTTCAATGGGAAGCCGCCTCCATAAATCCCCACTTAATGCGGCAGAGGAAGGCTGAAGCAGAAACAGGTGAATTCGCCGCAGTGAGGGAAGCCATTCATTACCTCTCAGGAGAGGGGGAGAGCAGGAGAAGAAAAGGCCAGGTAGATGGACAGATGGATGGATGACTGGACAGATAGATGGAGAGAGAAGAGAGTGTCCCCTATTTTAAAATCAGATAATGGACAGTCAGTGTCCTGCATCTCTGATTGATTTACCGTATAGTGTATGATAAATACAATTTTGGTTGCCTATGAAAAGCTTTTTGAAACATTTCAGCACATACCACTCAATAATTTAACACATGATGAGGATGATTACTTTTTTACTACTTGCATATACACAACAACACATTTCTGTCAGAAATACATGAAGGTTTACTCCCAAAATGTTCAGTATTGGTAAAACTGTGACATGTCATCAGTTACAATCTGACAGCACTAGCACTGGTGTCAGCATTCAAAAATGTAAATAATGAGCCTTGACTGAAACACTTAGTATATATGTTAACAGTGGTCTACTACCTATTTGGAGTCCCTGACCGTTGCCAAAGAGCTAAAAGTGATTTCTGTTCAATAATGTAATATCTGGGCACATGGCCGTGGAGAGAAGTTATTCTCCGAAGAGATGAGGCAAGGATAAGACGGGACGAGAGGCTCTGAAGGGTGAGATAAGTGAAGGGGGGAGAGAGGTAGGATGGGGGGTGGGTGGGGGTGTTGGAGAAACAGTGGAACAGGGAAGAGAACTGGAGTTTGGAGTGAGCGGTAAGTGAGTTATATTTAAACCATTAGGCAGCTTATTCGCTCAGTACAAATGCAAATGAACCGACATTATCATCACGGCCTCTTCCCTGGAAATCGACTCCCTCTGTAATACCTCGGCAGAAGTGGACCGGTCGTGAACCCTCCTCCTCTGCAGTGCCAGCTAGCCCTCAAATGGCCTACATAGACAGCTAGACGCACACACATATGCGCACGCACAGACACACACACATGCAGCCAGTACCCCTCCTCTCCTAGGCACCCGCCCAAATCAGAGATCAAAGGCTGGATTTGTAAAGCTAATGGCTGCTGCGCTGCAGCCAGGGACAGGGAATGAGGGAAAAGAGAAATAGAGGGAAAGAGGGCAAAACAGACAGCAACAGCGGAGGCAGAGTGACGCAGACACACGGAGGAAGAAAATGTCTTGTATTTTTAACATGTAAAATTACTGAATACAATGTCGACGGCTGTTGCAAATGCCACGCTATTTAAAAATAAGGCGATATAGAATATAGTGGGAGGTATCTCCAAAACACCTAGACAAACGCCACACTGAGACGTTCACACTTTTAACTTTTACTGGGTACAGTTTTACTTTTAGGCAAAGTGATGAGAAACACATCCACAGATGGTGACTATCTCTCGCTCATCACTGTGTGGGATTGTGGGATTGATGGTGTTGAAACAGACCTTTCTCTTTGTCTCACACATGGCGCAAGTGCTGCTGCTATTCCCACAGTGCAGTGAGAGGCCATTGAGATAAATGGCATGAATACAAGAAAAGGAGCAAAAAAGAAGAAAGGAAAAGAGGGAAAAAAATGTGTCTTTGCTTTAAAAAAACATAAACCCAGAAATCTCAAGCATTCACTCTGCCAGTTTGTATTGTCCCAACATTTATAATGCTTTAAGCTTGTCAGTGGTGCTCAGTCACTCCCACTCATTACATTGAAATCCTCACTGTCACATAAAAACAAAAAACATTTTATCACGTGCAATGATTTGGTGATCACAGAAACATATTGAGGAGCATATTTCACAGCTAAATTTAAAACTCCACAGCATGTATACAGAATCTCATATATTAACAGCTCAATTCTTGGCTTACTGTTTCCAGTTCGCTCAATTAGAAGCCATTTTGGTGGCGAGTGGCTCGCTGACAGTGATGAGAGAGGAAAAGTAGCTCTTGCATACATTAGCAGTGGAACCAGGCCAAAATGCTAGATTTCTCCTGATGACACCAACACTGTGACTTCATTATCATGACAATAAACAAGCGAAATGAGCAAAAATAAAAGTGTCAGAGCAGCAGAAACGTGCCTGTGGCTGGTTAGAGCCTCCTCTATGATGTCCATACCTTCTTCAATGTGTTAATCAAGACAGCTGGTAATTCTCAGTGGAGATTGTTTCTTGCTTTTTGACAGTGAACTTTATTTAAAGTACAATTTTAATGCCATAAACAGTTGTGTATGTTTCACGGTGATGAAGATGAGCCTATGAGTATACCCCCCACCCTCTTCCTCCTCACCGATCCCTGAGACACCATCAGTCATCGTGATGGGACACTGAGGCCCCTCCATATCCCCGTGAGAGAGAGGATGAGGAAGAGGATGATGCAGAGGGATGAGGGCCAAAGCCAGGGCTCTTTGTCAGGTGACAAAAGCTTTCCAACACAACAATAGCTATCAGTCACTCCCCAAGCCTGTCGGATTATGCGGATCACTATACGGCAGCGGTGGTATGTGTAGGTGTCTGTTTATGTGGTGGTGGTGGGGGTTGGGCTGGGTATTGTAGGAGAAGCTGGACATGGTTACAACCTGCTCCGCTCCTCTACACATTCAACATTCACTCAAGGAAGCAGATCACTATCATTCTGATTACATAACAGACAACTCCTGAAGCGGCAGGGCAAGCCAGGTACTCAAGACTCAGACTAATGCTACACTGCTACATTGAAGTAAACATATTGGTGTCAACATTATAAAAAAATATAAATAAGTATAAACATTAATATTTAACACAAAACTCGTTATTAGTTAATTTGTAAAACTTGTTTTCTCATCCAAAAATCCCCAAAATAATAATATTATTATTCGGGCAAAAGCCACTGATAAAAAAATTGTTCAAATCCTTCATTTATGTGAGTATTATTATTATACTGGATCATTAGTGATTCATCAGTGTATCATCACCATATTAATGGATTAATTGGTCACTGGTGGAGCTCAGTTTATACTTAGTTTAATCTATAACTATGCACCACTTTAAATCTCTTAATATTGTAAAATCTTAATATACAAATTCAAATTCACTTAATAAGAAATGTAATTGAGTAAATTTTTCTCTCTGAAATTCAGTGCTGTACGAGTATAAAGTAGTATATGTTAATTTTCAGCTAAACCACAAGTCATCATTTTAGCTCGGTAGTTGAGTAGAAGAACTTAGCTTCACTCACCATTAAACACTGCTATTTCTCTTAATATTATTGCCAGGCAACACAGACAAATAATAATATATGTAGCTGCATGTCTGTTAACTAAGCTATTATCATGGCTAAAGATGGATACTAAATGTTGCAGTTGGTGGCTCAGTTTACACTTACAGTTCTTGCTGTTGTCCATTTTAGACCTATGTGTGTTTAAAATGGGTGATTGTGTATGTCTGTTAGGAAAATGTGCTGGTGGTGAGTGGGGCATTGACAGTGACCTCCAGCTCCACTCTCTCAGGTCAAAGTTCAGGGTGAGCACAATGCTAAAGGATCTGACAAGAGGGAGCCTGAGAGGGAGGGGGTAGGGAGGTGATCACGGTAAAAAATCAATGCATTGCCAGTGGTGGGTCTCCTTCTCAATCAGCCACCATGACAGCTGCTCCAGATGGCCACTGGGTAAGTTGGCTGTCAGGCCATCAGTATCATCATTACCCATAAGGCCCAGCACGGTCAAAAGGTCAAGAGGTGGCCTCTGTAGATTTGTCAACCTGAAACACCAGGGAAGCGCCAAATATTTGTACCACTGTCAGCATGCGTGACATTTATCTATTTTATGTAAATGGAATATCATAATGCTCACTGAACGCACAAGCAAAACACACAAACTCCAAAGCAGTGGTGCAGAAAGAGATAATTCATCATGAGAAGTCAGCACTTCTCATTTCATTTCTTTGCAGAACGGTATAAATGCTGGCATGGAGACAATTGCAGCGACCTGTGTTTTCCTTTGTTTTTAGTTTATACCATACTTAGTTATCCTTAACTGTGGAGATTGGACCAGGGAGATATCAGGGAGCTCAGATAGCAAGGCAGCCCTTCTAGGAATAATAATGTGAGGGTGTACATGGCTGCTGGAGTGTCTGTGTGTCTTTGAACAGTAGATGACCCCTGTGAACTCAGAAGTAACACTGCCTTGATGAATCTGAGGTCACAGGGTCATGGCAGGGTCATGGGTCACAGAAAGGACTCCTGTCTGACCTTTGGCCCTGTGTCTCACTGATAACCTTGCTGTGGAATGAGGAAGCAGGGTGTTAAGAGAAAGTAAAAGGGACACATTCTAGTCTTGATTGTTTGAGTCATGCCTGCTTTAGCCCTACATCTTCTACCTCCTTTAGCCAGAGCTACTTACCCTTACCTACCCAGTGTAGTCCAGGTTCCTTACAGGAATACTCTGACATTTGGGAAACAGGCTTGTGGTTGTATGTAGCTGGAGCAAGCAGCTGGTTAGAAACAGTTAGTCTGGCTCTGTCCAGGGTAACAAAATCTGCCAACCAGCACCTCCAAAACTAATCTGCTAACATGTTATATCTTGTTCTTTTATCCATGCAAACACTTAAAAAAGACACAGTATTTTACCTGAGACAAACTGTTTTTTACTATTTCCCGTCTTTGTGCTAAGCTAAGCTAAGCTAACCTTGGCTGAAGATTTATATTTACCATACACACATTAGAGTGGTATTCATTTTCTGATCTGACTCTTTGCAAAAAAAGATCATAAGTGTATTTCCCACAATGCCGGGCTATTTATTTAAACGTTTGACTGTCAACTAAAACATATAGACTATACTTGCTGGCAAGACCCAGCTCCTCCTTTATTAAGTAATCCTGACCCGCTAGCCTTGTAATTTTAGTGCAATTATCTGTTTTACTATCAAATTTGTGATAGTTCTAACCCAAGTCAGAGAATCCAAATGTAATACTGCAACATGCCTGCTATTCTGAACGCACTCTACATGTCCTAGAGAAGTAGAGTGTATGGATATATTATTCTGAAGCTATAAAATGAGGCTTTTAGTAATGCAAATGCAGTCAACATTCAGTGGAAGGACAAGTTGTAAAATTAAAAGGCACTCTAAATGAAGGCAATGTAATGCCACCTTTGACAGACAGCTATAATGATATATGTTCAGTTTCCTTTGCTGGCTTCCACTGATTAAACACAATGAGGGATCAACAGCATGTTTTTATGATTGCTGTCTGTTTACTGCCCTGCCTGGTCAAAGACTCACAGTATGTGCATGTAAACATTATGTGCTGTCTTTCACACACACACGCCTGTATGGGAAAACAGCAGTCATGTAGGAGGGAATGCAGTTGCATTATGTCTGGTGATGCCACAGTCTGACACGACCCTCTAAACAACAGATGCAGTCGCACACACTCTGGCAAATACACACACGATGAAACACACACATACCCACTCTGACTAACAGAAGCAAAAACATTCCCATACATATACACACAAAAAATACACACGTTATACGTGACCTTGCCCTGACTATGGCACCCACCTACGCTACAATCTGTGTGACAGTGGAAAGCTAAACAGATGAGATGCCCATTCTTCTTGGTATTTCTTGGATTTATTCCTGGCACTGATATTCTGATCTGTCATTAATGAAGTGGCTGCAGCAGAAACTGGCAGAAATCTATCTCTTGTAGGCTAGGAATACTGCTGAAAATCTATGTGCTCAGAGGAGGGTTTAAACAAGGATATAGGTCAGTCCTTTAAGGTTAAAACTCCAGGTGAAAAAAATAGCAAAATACTTGAACATTTATTCTTTATTAATCACTTCCACACAAAATGAGTGGATGTATTTTACTATTTAATATCAATTTTGAAGTTTATCTCAGAATGGAAAAAATTTCGATGTTGACAGAGTTTGTTAAAAAAAGAAAGTAGCAACATATTTTTGCAGAATTGATACCACATTAGCTGTGAGGAGCTCTTAACTAAAAGGTCTGTGGATATGTTGTACCATTATCTTTGATGGGTTTCAGCAGACATTTTAAATGTCAAAAAATAGTCTAAATAATGCCTCCACTTTGCTAAAAACAAAATTCTGCGGGTGGCAACGAATACTTGTGTTAATACGATTGATGACATTTGTCAAATTTAATGCTCCCAAAAATTGGCACAAAATATCACTTTAAACATTCACAAATATCTGTATCTGCTTTTTCATAAACTCATATTGTTCAAGCTCTGATCTTCTAAGACCAGTAAAAACAGGAGAAAACAACAAGAAAACCTAAAGGCTGTTGAACTACATTTGTCTCTCAGACAGCACCTACAGTCTGCTCTGCCAGCTAGGAAAACAAGGAAGGAGCAACCAGACGGAGGGGGGGCTGTTGTATTATCCTCCTCACAGGGGGGTGGGGGGCTGCTCTGCCATGTTATTGAAATCTCCAAGTCCTGAAGCACTCTGCTGTACTTCTCATTAACCGGCACAATGTTTGCCGGGGTGTCTCTTTCCTCTTTAATAATAAAACAACGCTCCCCTCTTTTCTGCCGACTTAAAGGATTTCCTAATTTAATCAACACGGGCAGGAACAATAACAACAAAAGCATCAACAATGGTAACATGGCCTCAAGTGTCTTGTCGTACTTTTGCAGAGCAGCGAACATGCCTGGATGTGGGAGAAGTCATGTGTGTGTATGCTCGCGTTTCGCTTTCTGTGTGTGGATGGAGCGGTGGAAGAGAACTACAGAGGAGGTTACATTTGCTTCCATCTCTATGTGCTAATAATGTGGCTGTCAATCCATCAGCTGCTAACTGGTAAACACAGGTGAAGAGGATACTGTGTGTCTTCTGTGTTTGTCTTAGCACATGCAAACCTTCCAGCAAAGAAGTTCTTCAAAGTGAGGCCCTGTGACCATTGCTTGACCCCAACAGCACACCCCAGCCTCAGTGTACATAGGCAACCTGACCTGACTCTCACCCCGAATATCACTCCAACACCCCTACACTCCCACACGCGCACACACACACACACACACACACACACAGACCACTGTTCATAGGGTCTACTGACCTCATGATCACCCTCTCATAGTCCAGCTGGCCTCTCTTTCACCCCCTGGCCTCTGGATCACCCCAGACAGCACCCTGAGAGAGACAGAAGGGGTGGGGTTATAGGTGAAAGGCTACAGTCATCTTCCTCTCAGTGGGTATCAACAAATCCATTTCCCATCCCAGGACAGCTTATAAACCAGTGTAGGCTACATGTAGTATATAATGAAATAAAAAAAATACAGTATATATATCAAGTTGCAAGTGATCAGATCCTTGTGCACTACAAGTAAATGATATTGATGACTTAAAATACAAAATATGAATGATCAACTTTGACCTTGAAATATAAAATCAATACAATTTCTGATATTATATTATTGCAAGTTTATTGTGAACCTTTTATGTCTTATAGTAAATTAATCTTATGACTGCTCAATTTCTCAACTTCTTAGAAAACGTATCTATGTTACAAGTGAAATGTAAGAAAAGGCAAAAAGTATTTTCAAGTAATCATTAATATTTGCTTTAACTTTTTTGCAGGTATATTTTAGGAATACAATTTCATGTTTAGGTCAACAGAGAAATTCAAGCTACTTGAACAGATAACATTCCTTAAAATACAAAATATTCATCATATCCAGTTTGACTTCAAAGTTGCCCTCCCTGAAATATTTTCCCTCTACATTTTTACGCATTATGCTTCTTATTAGCTTATAATGCCTTTAAAGTCTTATTAGCCCCTTTTGAAGACATGTTGTTTCTTGAAAATTAACTTTTCCTGACATGTTGTGTGTTTCACTGCCCAGCTTCTTTACTGGCTCAGATGATGTTCCCATGGGATTTGATTAGCAGTCTTTTACTATAGATAACACCAACAAAGGGTGAGACATTGTGTTAAGAAAGAGAGTACATAGCATTGTATTAGAAAGAAAATCTAATTTTGTCTACCAGTCAAGTATAACATGTTACATACAGAAATCCAGAGAAACATTGGGGGAAAGGTAGAATTTTGTGCACAATATGCAATAGCTCCATCATATTTGAAATGCAAACTGGCTCCTTTGGTGAGAGACTAGTGGGAGTTGGAGGTGCACTGCAATGGCTTCTGGGAGTAGAAAACAAACAGCGCTGTCAAAACAAATGCTTTAATGCCTGCGGAGGCTGTCCTGCACTCTGCAGTTAGCAAGACTGGTCCATACCAGCCGGCTTAATGGGCTAATATGGATGAGAGAATTTTTTCCTGGTGCTTTTGTAAGCTGAACTTTACATCAAAGACCCATGATTAATTACTGATAAGGGGTTAATAAAACATTAATGCTTTTTGTAATTAACTACGACTCTGAAATACAGTGCACCCGTTGCCACCACCACTTCTCTCCTCACTCACCCCCAGCTATGTCTTGTCTTCATCTTTTTATGTCACATTCTGCTGCATCGTGCCATCTTGCTTTTTTTTTCTGAGGTTGAAGTGAAATCATTAAAATAGAGTATAGGATGGGCCAGAAGGGAACAAACACAGCCCCAGATTTGTTTATCCTGCTCCAGAGGAGGATAGGGTGTCGGGTTTTTAATTAAGGGCTTTTGAATATTAATTTGGAAGGGTGATGGAGGCTCCAACAAGGTCAAGATAAAAAAAAAACAAGAGCTTCATCACACTGACTTTTACAAGAACTGAGCCTCCAGAAAACAAAACACTCTCATTAATTGTCTCGCACAGGCCAGCGAGAGGGTTCAGACAAAAAGTAACGTTGCATCATCAAAATGGGGATTCTCGCTGTTTTCTCCTACCTGAGTGGAGCACACAAAACAAAACTTGAAATATAAACACTTGAGAGCTGAAGTATTGTGCATGTGGCCTTGGATCTCACCATCATTATTATCTAGCAGAGTGAATGGCATTCATTCTGAAATACACACTGCAGCATATAATCATACAAATAAGACATTTAATAATATTGTTTGGATTTGTGGGGCCTTGTTTTTACTGCTGTCAAGAATATTCTCATGTTATCACACTCCCCACAGATTTCCTGGTGTAAATTTTCATGGTTTTCCCATAACTAATTTGAAGCTTTTATGTACATGACTTTAAAATGTTGTTGAAAGGGACAAGAGGAGTACTACTCAGCTTGTTAAAGCAATTGTATAATATCTTCTGTGGCCATTAAAGGAGCTTTCCAAAGTTTGAAAAATGAACCTGTTGCAGGAAGAGAAGCACTGA
>NW_023339807.1:7072354-7076426 GCF_004916995.1 Morone saxatilis
GTCCTTTAAGACATATAAACATACTTTCTGTATGGATTTTTTGAGTGGAGGGGCACTTTAAGCAGAAAATAGTCAAGTTCATGAATTCCTACCTTTCCTGAGTATATTATACTTCAACCAATTCAATAGTTCTCTATGTCTTCCATGTTTTAATGGAGTTCCTGCAGGGTGAATTGTATTTGAAATTGAAAGAATCAGTTGACTTCAGTATTTGATATCAGTGTTAAGATAGACATTTTTGTAGTTTGGTTTTTGTCACACAAATGTGAGGAAGACCAAAAGGTTCCAAGTTCCTCACCATTACACTATACACTCAAACACACGCCCACAAACACTTGATGTACACAAACGTGCATATACACACACGGCCACAAATAGAAAGGTCGCATACAAAGCTCTTTCTTCCTCCTGAACACACTTGCACACATACACCTAAACACAGTGGATGAGACAGAGGGAACGTGTGGTTAATATTTAACAAACGGGAACAGAAATAGATGGGTTTGTGTGTTCAGAGCTGAATAGGTTTCAGCAGAGTGGCCTCTGTGGCATATGAAACATTTAACACACTCCAAACAGTAAATCATAGGAAATAGAAAAGTAAAGTTTACATCAAGATAGACTTGTAAAAGAGCTTCCACAGGACTGGATGAGACATGGATGTGGCCCTGACTTTTTTCTCACCCCAACACTTTATTAAAAAGTGCTACCCAAATGGATGTTACGGCACTCAAAAACTGTATGTATATGTCACAAAAAGGTTATTTATAGCATATTAGGACATTATCTAAAATTTCAGACTAATGGTATTGTTAGGAAAACATGCTTTGAGGATAAATAATGTGTTTTTACTTTTATGCAGGAAAGTAGTTAGATAGTTACAGATAGATCGATTAAGGCAATTACCAACAGTAATGTAAAGTCATCATATTACCAGGTTTGCTGTATGTAAGGATCACATTACCTTAAACTGAAAAAACATCTGGTGTATGAGCTTGTGAGCATGTGTTGTTTTTGCTTTTCTCTGCTTTTTGGAGGCTGCACATGTGTACCTGTGTGTATGATAAATCTGTCCTCTCTCATAATCTATGTGATTCAAAATGTGATATATGTGAGCGTGAACTTTGAATTATGACCCATACGGTGGATCGTAAATCTCTCCTCCCAAACTCTCTCTGAGTATACACTCTTACACTCTTTGGTTTGGTCCACTCATAAATCTCTCCAAACTGGAGCGGAGGTACACACTCTTTCTTTCTTTCCAACACTCTCTCACACAGAAGTTGGAGACTTCAGATTAGACAAAACAACAGGGGAGAGGCCAGCTGACTTTTGTACGCACATATGTGAAAGCAGCAGAAAGAAATGGTATAAGAAGAGCTCATTTTGATACTTTGTTCTGAATTCAACATTTTGGATTTATTCAACTCCAGAAAAGCTTTCAGTTTTCATTTTTGATTTCCCATTTTCTCCACTCAATGCTTTGTTAAATAAATTAATCACCAAAACTTACAAGCAACCAACAGCAAGGTGGAGCTTCAGTATTTCTGTCATAACTTGCTAAAAGTAAAGACATGGAATTCACACTTGAGCACACTTTGAACTTCCGGAAGTTCAGTTGTTTTGGCCAAAATCTCCCACAGCTTCCAGACTGACCACTGGTTCAATGACTGGAACCTTGAGGGTGTTTTCCAGACGGCATTTTCTCTCTCTGTCTCATTTGTGTCGCAGCCAAAGTGGATTTCAGGAGAATCACAGCATCAGCAGCCACAACCGGAGTGGTGAGAGGACAAAAGAGTCGTCTGCTATTGTTACCCTGGCTCTCAATAATTTGCAAGTTAGCATGAGGTGCGATATCACAAACAAACGCCCGCAAACAAAGAAGAAAAAAATATTGCCATCTCGGCATCCTTCTGTCACCTGTGAAAAGATGCACCTGTGATGTGCAAGAGCCGATGCATGGTGCTGGTGCCATTGGACAGTGAATATTCATAGCTGCTACCATATGACTGTACAGTCAGTGGGTGTCTATCAAGCCACCAAGACCAACACTGTATTTTTAGTAGTGGGTTGAAGATCGCCTATATTTGCTTCCTGGATCATTTTGTGACATCACAGTGTAAATATATTTCTGAAATATCAAATGTTTTAAATTCCTATGCTGTCACAGTACAAAGGTTTGGTACTTGATGTGGCATTGATGTAGATGTACATTTGATCTTGTAGCTCTTGTCACTAACAGTAAACAAAACTTGTAAGATTTGAATTTTGAATTCACTCATAGTGGCACAAATAAGCAGTGGTGAAAAAAGTATTTCAATCTTTTACTTAAAGCCCCTACAAGGAAGTTTGATTTCTTTGTTGGTTCTGGTGGTCCCTTTGGACAAACGTGGTAGTGTTTCTACCTTATCTCATTGATTTCAAGGGGAATCTGACTAGATCCGAACCGGTGGCAGGCATTAAGAATAATATATAGAAAGTATTTGTTATACAGACAAAGTGATTGTTATATTGTTATGCATTATATTATTGGATTATTGTTACTGATACAATAATTTCGAAGCAGCGTTTTACTGCTGTAGTTGGTTAAGCTTGAGCTAATTTAAAGATCATAGACTGTATAGTATAGAGTACAACACTTCCCTCTGAAATGAAGTAGAAGTATAAAGTCAAATGGAAGCACTGGAGAACTAGTACCTCAACCTTAACCTTGTAGTTAATTACAGTACTTCAGTGAATGCACTTAACAACATATAGTTGGGTGATTTACAATGATGACATTAACCAAATAATATTATCTCAATCATCATTGATACTATTTCTCTACTTTGTCTCCAGAAATGTAGTCCTGGTAATTTTTTTTTATACCAGACGCAGCTTGCATTTAGTGAACTGATGCACCTGATATGGTTCATTATGATTGTCATTTCCACTTCTGCTCCTACTGGTGCCGCTGCAGCCGTTTTGCTGCCGGTAACGGCGCTATATGGAGTAATTAGCATGAGTGTGTCGCGGTGGGTTTACGGGACGCAGCGTTGTCGCCTCCATTACGGCTGACATTCATCGCTCATCAGTCCACTCACAGATGATGATGATCAACATACGGCGCATCATCGCCGCTAATGAGATGCGCTTTGCTGATGAAAGCCATTCGTCGAAATTCAAGCGTAAAAAATAGAGGCAGAGAGGAAGAAGAACGAGAGACAGGAAAAAAAACACATACACAGGAAGGCACATTCGGACAGCGCTCATCATTCAATCTAATGGTGTTAACTAAGATTCATTAACCACCAGCCATCTTTGTCCTGCAGGAATCTTGGAAGTGTGTTTGTGTATTTGTCTGCTCTCTGTTTCTCTTCCACATACTCTCTGTCTTGTGTGACATGTGGTCATATTGTGTGAATGTACTGTATTTGTATGAGTGGCCATGAGAATCAGTAGCAAATTAATCTGTTTCAAAAGGGAAGGTTCACTTCATGCCATTATCCATAGCAGAAACAAATTCACAAATGACTTGCTCCTGGAAATGTGGCCATGTGTGTGTATGTCATTTTGGGTGTGTGTGGGTGTTGTCTGTGCAGACGGGGTGCTCATCATCTCCTGGAAGGATTGATATGAACATTCTGTCACTCACGGGCAGCACAGATGGCTAATTTCCGGAAAAGAGCAGATTTGAGCCAGGTTTTAAAGAGAAAAAAAATAGAAATGGCACTTTTTCAAAGTGCATGTGTGTGTGTGTTTGGGAGAGAGAGAGAGAGAGAGAGTCTGTGTGTGTGTGTGTGAGAGTGCCTATAATGTAGCGGGGGTTCAGTCAGGCTTGACCACTGACAGATAAAAGCTTTGTGTTGTTGAGCTGCCAGCCCAACATGGCTGCCTGTCAGAGTGTGAGTGAGCAGTGTGTGTGTGTGTGTGTGTGTGCGCGCAGTGAAACCTCCAATGTGATCTAGGCGCCCACAGCTGTGGAGCTCTTCCAAAGTGCTAACATTTAGACAAACAAACCCTGCTCCACATCCATCGGAGGGAAAAAAGAGAGAAAGAAATCCAGATAACGTCACTTCAATACCCATTTAAC
>NW_023339807.1:7076439-7113395 GCF_004916995.1 Morone saxatilis
CTCGCTCCTCTCGCCACCAAACATTGGCTAAGGCTTTGTGGAAGGACGAGGGAGAGGTTGTGACAGGATTATAGCGCTGTTTACTGTAAATAACCAATTTAATGACCGCTGGCAAGCTTCAGGCTACAGGCCAGAGGCTCAGAGAGAGAAACAGAAATACAAATGTGAGTCATCTGGTTGACTCCCCATTAGGCAAATTTAGCAGAGGTACTTTGGAGCTCATGTGATGCCATGAAACTTGGCCATAAAATAAAATACTTCAACAAAAGTAGCGCATTTACATAAGAGGGGCTCCCTCTTTAGTCAAATGTCGAGTTGGATTGTGGGTGATCTGGTGCTACCATAACCTCAAGAGAGACAACCTTGGGCCAGAGGACACACAATATACTGTAGTTAGAGTGTGTGTGTGAGCGCACATTAATTCTTGGAGGTGGCCTGGGTGCTCATTTTAAACAGATGTATGGACATCATACATGTTACTGCATTAGTATGTGTCTGTGTGTGTGTGTGCGTCTGAATTTATCCTTTAAATGCATGTTTAACAGTGCTTGTGTAGAACATATATAGATTCTATGGTGCATATGTCAGCGTGCATGCATGCGTGTAGATTTTTGCATTCACCCAACAGTTCCTTCTTGTCTTAAATTGATGGACGTGTTTCTGCTTTGTATGCGTGTGTGTGTTTGGCATGCAGTGCATAGGTGCATATCTGTGTGTTTATCTGTGCTAAGCGGATGAGGGACCCGGTGAGCAACGCTAAAACATCTAGCTTCTTGTCCTTGCCCTTGTCAACATGGCGCTGTCCGTTATCCCTCACCTAGCAGACAAAGACACTTCTTACAGGAGGGATCATCAGTCGCCTTTGCAACTCTGCAGATTCACTCCATAAATCCTAATTATACCCCTCCCAAGTTCCCCCTCCCTCTCCCGCTCCACAAATAAATGGTCAGAAAGTGTAAAACATCTGCTGCATGGATCATCTCAGTGGCTGTGAAGGTAAATCATCCTCGTCTGTTTCTATTATATAAAGGCAGGAGAGTCAAGGGACTTCAACTCTACTGAATGTGAAGCATCACTTCACTGACTTGTTCCACCACTTCAGTTGACTTTTAAGCCACTGAAGCTGTGAATTGTTGTCTGCTATTTGTGTTTTTGACCACTTTAAGTGGTGCTCATAAGGTATTAAAAGCACATTACAATAGCAATGCAATATAATGATAATCATATAATGAGCACAGTGTTACAAAAAAAAAGACCCAACTCGTGTTAATGTTTCATGGGGCTGATAAATGTAATTGATCTTTCTGATGGCTCCTAATTATGAAGAAAATTTGTCATGCAATGTTTCTGTTATGTTGGACTACATAACATCTGACTTCAATTTAAGTGTTATGATTTATTTATAAAATGTTGGCAACTCATTCACTTGGAAAATGAATTTCACCCCAAACTAAAAAAATATTTTAAAAATAGATGGCATGTGTTTCTGGTGCATACGTCTAGTAAAGCTAGCAGTCGATTTCTTTGCCCTTGTTGACTAATTTCTATGCTTGTTGCTGCCACTAAACGTCGAACAACAGAATAACATAAAAACCAATGGCCGCTCTCAGGCTTGCCCGCATAAATGAGGGCCCACATAAAATATTTGTTCAATAGTGTTATTAAAGTAAAAAATTCCCCAGGGTACCTTTAAGTACGTAAATAGGCTCTATATAGCATAAGACCCTTTTAGATACAGATACAGATATGCTTTTATAATCATTAATACAGCTGAGTACACAGACTGCATTGTAGCTTTCATTTTAACTTTATGTAAGTTAATTGTAACACAAAATTGTATATTTTTAGGTTTAGTGTATTGCAATGTATTGTCCACACATCAGTGCTGTGGCTGAAACCTTCCTATGTCGAAAACCAACGGAGGATTGAAGCTGTGCTGCTGACGGGCTGCATGCTCAGGTGCCACTGAGAAAATTATTTCCACTGAAGAGTAGGAGGTCTATAATAAGCCAGCTACCTATCATGGCGCCTACGAGAGCTGTCACTTTTATTCATAATCTGAACTTTTGACCGAACTAGGGGAAAAAAATATTCGAACAGTAATGACCTGTTGAGTTGAATTCAGAATTTACAGTCCGTGCAACAGTCCATTTGAAGTAGTTTGCTTCGTTGTCTAGTGGAGGCCGTTCAGATTCAGCTTGAGTTACTGCACACCCTGTTGTACTATCAGTAAAATAAGCTAATAAATAAAAAAGGAGGAGGACACTACCAAGCAAAGACCTACTGACGGGATAATCACAACATCAAAAAATCAGTGTGTGGAAATATTTTAGCTTCTGCGCTGTAGTAGATGGAAATATTACCAACAAAGACAAGTTTGTATGCCAACTTCGTAAAAAGCAACTCTACAACAACAAATTTGAGGACTCACCTGAGGCAGCGAATGTAGCAAAAACAAGTGGAGAAACATCAACTGCACAACCTCGTCTGACTAGTTTTTTCCACACTCATCCTCAGGACCCTTGACAGAAGGTCATAAAAAGGCCATCACCCATAAAATAGCACGGTGTATATGCAAGGATTAGCGGCCCATTCTTAGAGGACAGGGTTTGACAGAACAGTAATGATGCACCACTATCTCAAGACACAGTGCAGTTGTATGACGTGACACAGGAAAATATATGGACTACAATGAAAGGTAAGACACTGTCTTTGACCATTGACAAAAAGACATCACAGTGTAAATTACACTTGCATTGAATTCAAATTCAATATTGATATTTAAATTTTTTGAAAAAGTTAAGGTAGTGTCTACCCTTGTTTCCACTTCTATTACTATCCAGCATGGAGAGAGGTTGCTTTACAGCACAGGAGGGGATGAAGCTTTTTGACTTTGTGATGACACCAGATGGTGGAGGAAGTGAAAAGCTGATGAGAAAATATTTCCACAACATGTTTGTCCTCATCAACTCAAAAAGTGCACTGGAGAGCAAGAGAGAATGGGCTTCTTCGAAAATGTGGATTTAAATTGAAAAGTGCTGGCAGAAGCAAAACCACTGGCCTGAGAAAGAGGCTATACCATTCATGCCATTCAAACATACTAAATGTAAGACCTTTAACTTCTACAACTACAGTAATTTATTTTTGTTAAATATTAAACAAGTGTACTCACCCGGCCCTGTTGCTATTGACAGTGCATTGTTGTTTACTTGTGTAAAAAAACAGATGGCCTTAACATATTTGATGTTGGGGGGGAAGGGAAGATGGCAGCGGGTTCATGCTAGTTTAGTTTTGTGTGTGTTTCTTGTGCAGGCGTCTGGTATTTTATTTGCCCTCGTCCTTTTCTGCCTGTCTCTTCTCCCCTTCTCCCTCTCTCTCGGCTCTCCTCAGCCTCTAGCCAGCCTCGCTGCAGACAGGAGGTCAGGCCATGCCACTCCGCTCTGCCTGCTATGAGCGCTGGGTCACCGAGCCAGATAACACCACCAACTGTTCAATATTTGAAGAAATCAAGCATTCTGTTTGTTTGAAATTTCACTATTTGTTCACATTCTTTCCACCTCCCCTGATAAATCTTGCACTTTATGCAAAACAGTGGAGCAGTTCAAGGGTGGAAAGTAACAAATTAGGGCTTTGTGAAAGCTGTAAAGCAGCAGCTCTTTTGTATTCCTGTACTTTATGAAGTAAGATAAATGTATGTTTTGACTCCTGTACTTTGCTACATTTCAAAACCCATCCATTGTGGAATACACATTTCATAGATTTAGCATTAGAAACAGGCTAGTTGTGATGAATCAAGTGAGTTATTCCTAAACCAAGCTTCAAACTTTCTGTCTTCTTTTTCATTTATATAGAAAAGATTTCTGCAGACATGCAATTTTGCAGACTAACCTAACTTTTGCTTTAAATACATTTCAAATGTGCTCCTCGATTTTACAACACTGTAAGAATTTCAGTCAAGCAACAGTGCTTCCACTCAAGTGGGACATTTTGGCACTTCTCTGTTGCTGTTTGTCATGAATATTCAAAACTGCATTGCGTTCCAAGACTCAGACACCAAACAAGTAGATCAGTGAGTGTACACTCCACCTCAGACAGGGCACTCAAAACTAAGGCTTATTTTAACTCTGGATAATGTGAGTGTATGTCTCCTTTTTGGTCACCTGTAGTGAGCGAAATCAACCAATAGTGAAATACACAGCCACTGCTGGGGTGTGTTGTGTAAAAACGTGCTGTTTAAAATGGGAGTGCTCTCATGTGCAGCTGAGCCACGCAGTTTCCTCCACAGTAAAAAGGTGATTTATTTAGTGTTTGGGGGGCTGTCAGGCCAAGCACGAGATTTCACAGGGTGTAATTTGATCTTAAATTGCTTGGCTACATACACTTTTCACAGCCAAGAAAGGGACACCCACATAGGTTTTTCAATAAAAGGATGGCAGACATGTCATTCCAACATAACCAAGAAGTTGTACATATGCAAACATAGCCTACACAAATATGCGCATTAACACATTCCTATAAATGCCAACATGCCAGCATGTGGCAACACATACAGAGATGTGATGTCTTGTTGATAACGCTATTCAGCTTGTCAACAGAGGTCAATTTTCAGATAGGACTGGTAATAATGCATTGAAGCTGCAATAACTGAATTTTATAGCCTCTTGGGGGCAGGAGAAACAAGCTGTAAACACAACATTAACATATCATCACCTTTATATTGATATGGTGAATTTTTTAGCAAACGGTTGTTACTGTAGGCAGTAACAGTCATACAGAAGCATTTTTTCCTCCTGGCAAAGGTAAGTCCAATTTAAGCTTTCCTTTTAGCTCTGTTTTTGGTCTCAACTGTTTTAGGAAGGAAATCCATTCCTTTAGCTCACTGTGTTTTTCTGCTGTTTGGTGCTGGGCAGGTAGTGTACAAAAATGACGCTATGAAAGCAGTGAGAGTAGCCTACACCAAAACAATAAGCCTGCAGGCGACAATGTACTGAATGATGCTCTAAGGGTGCTAATGCTGAAAAATGGGCAGTCCTCACAACTAGGCTTCATAAATTGTGTTTTTTGGAATAGCCATGTGTTTGAATGGCCTACACTTAATCTACTAAACTTTCAATTCATCTTATAAATCACTGCAATTTAGCAACCTGTTGGCAAAGTCGATCCCCAGCACTTATGATGTGATCAGTCAGTAGGCCTACTGTTATATGTGAGCAGGGTTTACTCCTCACTGTCAGATGATCTCACATCATCTTCTACTTCATATGGCAGTCTCTCTCTGCAGGTTCTCTCTGCCTGTCTTACTAACTCTCTCTTTCCATAATGTCCTCTCCAGACACCGGTACACTTGAGGGGTTTAAGGTAATTGCACTCAGGGCTTCATCTTAGCGTTGCTCTCTCACATGTGGAATCATTATCCAGGCTAACAATTACAGCCTGCTCTAGTAATTGATCAGAAAACTGTCTTGGGGAGGTTAAAAGGTATTAAATATCACCACTTTCTTAATTTACTGCGCCTGTCAAATAAAAAAGAAGGCGAAAGAGAAGTGAAAATGAGAGTCTTCAGCCTTTTCCCTCTCTCAGCTTAAATAATGACCCCCAATTAGAGTTCTTCTCTGTTACTATGCACTGCTCTAATGCAGGTCTGTTGGCCCTGTGGCTAATTTTGTGTACACAGGGTCATGAAGATTTTAATTTATCGTCTTGGCATTGTAAATGTGTGTGTGCTTGCTTTTGTGCTTTTGTGTGTGTGCACCTGTGTGCGCAGCATGTGTATGTGCATGCATTTATTTGTCTGTTTTCTCTTATTTCTCCACTTTACTTTCACCAAATCACCAATTCTAATGAGTTGCCACTGGCAATTATTGCCCACTTTAGCGCTGACCCTACAAGATGGGGGGGTCAGAGTGTGCTACTTTGTGCCTTTGTATGCATCAAAATGGGGAGGGAAAATTATCAAAATGTTCAAAAACAAACACAAGATGTTCATTGTGGCCTAAGTGGTCCATTATGTGCACAAATCTCCCTTTGTATGCTATTATAGCACCCTTTGCATTTTTATTACAAAAAATTACTTTGGATGTTAAAGCAAGAATATAAAACATATCAGATGCTGTATAGGGATTAGTTCTTTTTTCTTTTTTTAACCACTTTCTTTATATCATTAGTACAAAACAGCCAATTGGTGAATTATGTTTTCCTTTCACTTACTGATGTGCATACACACATGCAGACACTATATCTTATAAAACCCACAAACATAACCCTTTCGCAGACATAAGGACAGGCCAAAATGTCTCCAGTCTGCAAGATTTTGTCATCTTTTATGCTAAAAAGATGTAAAAGAACACACAGACACACACCTTCACATGGCTAAATCCTCTTTACTTCTAATAAACAACCAGCCTCAACCAATGCTTTACATGTCTCCCCGTTTCTCTTGCTCTCCCAGTAAGGATAGCTGACAATGATAGGCTGACAGGGTGAGGCGGAGGGGGTGATAGGAGGAAGATGAGGGAGGGATGGAGGCATAGAGGGTAACAGCAGGGGACAGCAGGGCTAGCAGGGTGAGCGACGCTCGGTGCCTCTCAAATCAGGTCCATTTTTTCATTAGCTCATATCCTTGCCAGGCTTTACAGCTGGCTGATCAGCAATCAGTGGCCGTTTGTTTCAATCAGGCAGCACCTCCACTTTTACAGACAGGGCCAGATTACCGAGAGAGGGAACAAGGGAGGGATGAAGAGGTGAGGAGAGGAAGAGGAAGGCAAGGGGAGGGGAAGGGAGGCAGTGGGGGGAGGATGTCTTTACCTCACCACCACGGAGATGAAAGGGGTGAAGCAGGGGACATGCAAATACAAAATGTACAAAATGGAGAGCAAGGCAGTTGCAAATGTAAGGGTATGAACAATAGAGTGAACTGTACTGGAAATGAGAAAATGCTCCCTGTCACTGCAGAAACAATGGAGTGAGGCTAATTTTATTTCAGTGTTGCCACTTCTTTGCTGAAAAAGTTAAGGTAGAAAAAAGGGAAAGCTGAATGATTGGTATACCGCAAAAGGTATCTCTTTCAACAAGTCTTTTCAGTGAAGTCTTTATTTTTTTTAAAACAAGTGAAAAGAGTCTGTCAACGGGCAAGATAGAGACAAGAATTTCTCGTTTCACTTTCTTTTAGATTCTGGTAGAGAAATCTGCATATTCTGCCCTGTTTCAAGATAATGTGGCGTGTTTATAACAAAACTCCTGTGACAGGTGAAACTGCATGAGTAACAAAAGGAATTATCTCATCCTTGCTGTCCAAATTACCTTCTCATTTCAAGAAAAATAAGACTTTAAGATCAGATATGAGATTAAAAGACTTATTGAGAGTGAAGTTTTTTTCCCCTCTTTTGCAGTGATGGGAAGCGTGAGGAAATAAAGAGAAATGAGAATGATATCTCTCTCATCCCTCTTCCAGTCACCCTGCTGGCCTCTCAGCCTCTCAGTGTTGAAAGGAGAGAGTGAAAAAAGATGAGAATGAGGGATGATTTAAGGGGGAAAGCCAGCACCGTGCCCAGGGAGGCCTTGTGCCTACTGAGCGTGCCCAATGAGTGGCGGAGACTGAGGCGTGTTGGATCTATAAGCAAAGTATTTATCCTGCCAGAGACCCTGAGAGATTAGCCTCCGCAATGGTGATTTATACCGACACACAGCCATCCTTTACCTTATACTACAGACATCCTCTCTCTCGCTCTCTCTCTCTCTTCTTCTCTCTCTTTTTCTTTCTCTCTCTCTCTCTATCCCTTCATTCCCTGTGGATTGTGTCTGTCAGTGGGCCCTGAAGCCCAGTTAGCCTCCAGCTATGATATTTGATCATAGTAACTACTGACTCTGTCACCTCCATTTCTTTTCTGTTCAGATACATTATATATAAGGCAGCTGAGACTTGGATGTATGGTAGAGAGGGTAGGAATCATATGGAGATGGATTAAAACAAGTCTGATGAATAGAGCAGCTTCAGCATCTGACATGTTGGATGCAGGTTTATTTAGCTTCTTGACAAGCTGGTTGTCTCATTTTATGAACATGACAGTATCCAATATATCACATAAATTAAAATCATGAGATGTTATTAAATCATAGTTATATAAAACTGAGACTAGTGTCAATTACAGAGCATAATGTGTGGAGTGCAGATACATATAAGCAAACTGTGTTTCATTTAATATTGGCCGTGCTATTTTTGGGGCTGAAACTGCCAAAAGTAAATTTTTTTTATACATCAGCATTTCAAACAGCAAAATGTTGGTGAACACACAAATTTGCACAATTAACCAATAGCAAGCCATCTTGTCTGAGCAAGCAGCAACCTCCCTGGCTGAAAAATGAAGCCAACATGGAAGTTCCAAAAACTGCAGTTGCTCCAACGGCCACTTGAGGCTGGCTGCAAATGTGAGTCAAGTTCCATATGGCCCCCAATGGAAAATTCCCAATTTACCAGCGTCAGTTTGGATCAAGAAACTGTTTTGCAACTGAGGCGATCAATTGTTGTGAATAAACTGAATGAACCTATTGTCCCATTATTAACAGCTAACTAGCTTACTCTAAGGACTTCATCCCTTCACTGACTCATTTGAATTAAATGATGTACAGTCTTGAGAACAAAATGCCAGGGGGGAGTCAACAGCATTGTACAGAGCAAACATGAAGCCCAGAGAGGTATTGTGACTGAGTAGTGCTGATTGGCTGGTGTAGTTACCTCACCAGCTACAGTGGATCACCAACTCACTAGCACACGGATGATATTTTGCTGTTCCATTTTCTGTGACTAGGCCTTTAGATTCATTTCCAGCATCTTTACAAACAATGGACAAATTAGTGCTGGGTGATATTAACCATGTTATAATTTTTTTTTAAGGCAGTCCAGATTCCATTGGACATCTGAGCCTGTACAAGCAACAAAGCTTCCTGTCAGATGATTTACAATTTTTTGTCACGTCTTATGTTATCAACAGTGCGTTACACGTCTGTTGAGAGTAACAGCCAGTGGGATGTGGCCGATCATGTGAGCCTTATTTGCCCCCAATGTAACCCCCCCTTGGTGCAGTGCCGCTGTAATTGGCTGGGCCCAGACAAATACAGTGTGACAGCTAAAAGCAGCAGACAAGTTGGGACATTATGCTAATTATGAGATGTCATTACATCTTTAAGGGAATGGCTGGTGGGCTCAGAGAAAGAAAGGAGGATGTCAACAGAAGCCATATCAACACATGCTCAATCCATTAGATGCCCCGCTCCATACCAACCCCCAACCCCCCCAACCACTCCGCCCTTCCCCTCTTCCCTCTTAAACATCTCACCCCTTGACACCAACACCCTAAAGCCCTGTAATTGTCTCATCTAACCCAGTAATGCACTAGTGCTGTGACATATCATCTCACAGCCTCACCTCAACAGGTAACGAAGAAGTCTGTTACTAATGAAGCCAACCATGTAATTGACAGCTTTTTGGTTTGGTGTCATCATGTTATTACACAAATCTATCTTG
Organism: Morone saxatilis; assembly: GCF_004916995.1. Classification (NCBI taxonomy): domain Eukaryota; kingdom Metazoa; phylum Chordata; class Actinopteri; family Moronidae; genus Morone; species Morone saxatilis. The sequence continues at coordinate 7,085,960 of NW_023339807.1, forward strand.
CATCCAAAGCTGTACAAACTCAAGCAGCATGTTTTTATTGATTATCTTCAAGTTTTTTCTTTCTTTAAACAATACATGAAATTATATAGACTTGTTAAATTGGAAGGGTTTATTTATCATTTGGCATGGTCTAAATGCTACAATGCCCATGATCCTCAGCCACCATTGTTATGTAGAAGAAGCCAATCAGAGCCTCAAATCAGAACTCAGAACTCATATTGCTTTGTTGTTGCAGTTGTAAACAAAACCTAACACCACAGTTGCTGTATTTACCCCAAATGTACCCAGAAATTAAAAGTGAACAGATTTAAGATGATTGTAAGATCAGTGTTAACACCATAATCTTTAGTTCCTATCCACCATAAGCTTTTTCCAACACCACCTTTAAGACTAAACTTGAAGAAAATGAAAAAGCATTTTTTAACTAACAGAGTAAAAATCCAGATAGTATTAAAAAAGGGTTGTATGTGATAAACACACAAATAAAGTAAAAATACAAATTTCTGCAATAACGTGTAATGACATAACATTGAAAAATAGGGACTAGGTAAAATGAAAAACCTAACAATCTTAAAATGTTATGGCCTATTCTAAAGGCCTACCTACATTATATATAGCTGAGGTATACAGTATGTATATACATTAGGTAGAAGTGTGTGCTCTAACTGGCCACTCTAATGGCATTGTGAAATGAGGGTTGGTGGTCCTCTGTGTGAGTTCGCTGAAAATGACCTGTCACAGCAGAGTGTCTGTGCAACACAACACTCAATGAACATACACACAATTTATGTAGTCATAATGAAATATCTATCAAGTATGACTTAGAGATGCTTTCATGTCCAACTAAAGATATCATACTGTGAATCTAAGTGTATTTGAATGGCCAAATTAGAGGATAAACTACCATGGGTGTTGATAGTGTTATTGCTGTGTCATTGAGGCAAATGAGACAATATCTGATATTTTCTCCCACAGTGACAACAGGTAGAGTGGGTAATCAGCAACAGCAAAAGCATTCATACACACTGACACACACACACACACACAGACCCACACATTCACTCTCAGACATAGAGCATTCATCTCTCACTAATCTAACCACAGGGATCCCTCACAGTTGTGGCCCCTAATAGCAGGAGCTGTCAATATGGACAAGGTTAGTGAACCCAGGGCCATAACAAGCCAGACCCCCGCCACCCGCCACTATACGCACACACATACCCCACAACAACACAATACATACACAGCCTGGGATTGCACACTGTCTGGCTTTGATCACATACATGAACATCTTGAATATAATTTCAGAATATTAGACAAAATAGCATTGAATGTGTGCACTGCAAACACCTTAATACACCTCAGTCTGGTGCTAATTGAATTTTACCCATTATACTCCAGGCTCCACAGTGGTATAAGGCACAACATGGCACGCCATTTAACCATTCATTTTCAATAACATAATATGGATGTTATCACCAGGCCTCTATCAGGGGACTTGTATTGATGAGCTCACTAAGCTCATCTGGAGTAAAAATCTGAATGTATAGAGAAAGTGCATTTCTATCAATGTTTTTCTCTGCCCATAATTGAGATTAAATTAGAGTAAAATAAGTCAAAAGAAGAAGAATCATCAAGCTGATAATAGGATTATTGTTTGTTGTTTGTTTGTTATGGATGGTGGATTAAAAAGAAAACCAGGGTTAAACGCAGGGAAGATTAGCACAGGCTGCGTAGTTATCGCCCTGCCGTTTCATAAAATTAGCAAACGCAACAGACTGAGAGCTCATTTGCATGAGGAGATAACGCTGGCATTGTTGTACGAGTGTTGCTGCTAATTAGAGGTTGTGCGAATACTGTTATGATGAATTAAACCCTTCATCATTAACACTGAGAAAACTCACAAATGATTGGACAGAGGGGGGAATAACTGAAACAGGAGCTTGAGAGAGTATTTACAGGGTGTCAAGTTGACTGACATCCCCCCTAAAAAAGCGTCAAGGGAGGGGCGGCTTTCCCTTTCGAACATTATCAAAGTCAGTAAAGCCCCAGATTGAAATATTATGGGGTTTAATAAGACTTGGGGGGTGTGACCTGCTTCTGTGTGATGGTTTGTGTGTGTGTGTGTGTGCGCCTTGTGGATGTGGTTGGTTTGTGCGTGTGTGGGTGCACACTTCTGTGTGTGTGAGTGATGTGTATGCGTTTCTGTACCATACTGTATGTGTGTTTGCTTTATCTAAAGTGGTTAATTAAATAGGAGAGTGGAATTGTCATTTAGTTTTAATTATGTGCCATAAATGAGGAGAGCAGCCGGCTCGCTCTCCCTCTCTCTATGAACTGGTCCTTCAAAAACATCAGTGAATAAAACCTAATATACGGTTCAGTTCGAAGTTATGCAATCTGACGGGGGTAGGGGGGATGGAGAGTGGGGACGGCGGAGGGGGGGTAAAAAGGGAGACGGTGCTAATTAAAGTCAGCTCTCTGTCAGTTCTGGTGGATAAACACTTCAAGAAGCTTTGCAGATAGACGAGAGATGCCTTTGTGTCAGGGAAATCTCTCTTACGTGGAAACGTACTCCGCAAAGGGTGACAATCCCCAGGGAGAAAGCGTCTGATAAGGACCTTGTCTCAGTTTTTAAAAAGCCAGAACAGGCCTCATTAAGGACCAAAGTCATATAGATATGCCCTTCGTCTAGTTTCTATAGCCAGCAACAAAAACACAGCGGATTGTGTTGCCAACAGATGGAAGTAAGGTATTGCAAGGGGAAAATATAAATTAGTGCCATTTTTTGTGACTCACAAATGATGATCACTAAACGATTTGCTTAGCTCTAAAATACCATAGCTGTGTAGAAATCTTTTTCTACTGGTAATAATTAGCATCTACTACTAACAAAGTGCTTCACTTTTGCTTTTGTTTTTCCTTTAAATTACATTTGTTTTGAGCAACATTGTACAAGAGGCAGAAGCTGTACAACACCAACGGTATAAGTCTATCTAGTTCAAAATGAATTTATCTAGTTCAATCAATGGAATGACAGGGGTTGCAGCCTGGTGTCAGACATTGACAACTGTTTCCCCTGGATGATCTGTGTAGGCAAAGATTCAGAAATCAGGTCGTCATCTTAATACATAGCTAATATAGCTACATAGCTACATCCATGAAAAATGACAGAAAAACTGTGACAAGCTTATGAGATAGTTGCAGCCGTAGGTTGTTGCATTTTGACTTACTAAAATAAGAATTCTTCAATTGGCATAGTTTTCTGAGTGTCGTGAAAAAAAACCTGGTAACTGCTCCTGACAACCACTGCCGCAACTTCAGAGTTAACTGAAAATGCTGTTGGTGGGACGAATATATCACTTGCAAAACAACACAAAATAACCTCCCTTCCCAAACAGAAATGAGCAGACATGAACATAATGGGTGGCTGAAACGAAATGGCAATTGGCCACTTTTATTTGTAGAGGGCCAAAATATTACATTAAGCAGACACTGGTTATGATATATCGGTGAGCAGCAGTTGCAGTGCCCGTTCAAATATTACCGAGTATTTTAAAAACATCTACTCAACATACCAGCTTAGGTTAATGGCAAAATAACCTCTTTCATTTTGCCAGCCGTTGATCCTGTTGTCGTTTGTCTGCTTTGGTTTGCTGATGTTATTGTGTTACTTCCTGGTCAGCAGATACAGCCAGGGCCTCTGTTCTTGTAGATGTTGGCTGATGGCTGAAATGAGCGGCTGCTGCAGCTCCGAGGGGGCCTCGTGCCTGCAGGCAAAGCTGACCCCGCCGTCCTCCTCCGACTATCTGCGATGAGGCGGCGATCCTCGCTTCAGGCAACAAACATACAAGGTGGGGGATGGAGGGAGGGATGGGGAGGACAAGGCTGCATGGGGCAAAAGCTTAATTTGCCTGTTTTGTCACTAAATGTAAAACGGGAGCTGCTCAGAAGTGTAACATTTTACACAGTGTTTAATCCCACTCTGTCATGGCAAACAGGGGGCTAATGGGGAAAAATGGGGTGAGGGAGTCGGGGGTGGGGTGGTTGAGAGGATTTTCCCTGCAGTTAGGCAGTTGACTGGTGGTTTGTGTGGATATTTGCATCCTCTACACAGCCACATCTGCACCCATTTATGTCATGAAATAGTATATTTCATTTCTAATCGAAAAGAATGTACTATATACTCAGGATAGTAAGGGTATTGGAATATTGATTGATTGACAGTTGACAGTTTCTTGTATCCTCACAAGAATTGAAAAAAGATCAAATTAGTTGTGTGTTCAAAAGCTTATGACCTGTACATTTACATTTTTCCCGACAAGGGATCTCTTGCAGTTGTATAAATACAGGTCTATATTTAAGCAGCAAAGGCTAAAGATGTGACATCACACTGCCACAAAACCTCTTAAAAGGATTGTCAGGATGCACGATAGGCCTTATTAAGTGTGTGACAACACACACAAAAAAACATGGTTTACATTGTTTCCTTCCCACAATAAATACTGCTTTCTGTTTTTAATGTATTCTTTTCATAATTTTAACCTGGAATTAGTTACCTGAGCTTAGTTTTTGTCACCTAAAACCAAATTTTAACCATAGAGGCAAAGGCTCATGAAATGCTAATATGAGTTGCTTTTGGATATGGTTTAACTTAAAAGGCACCGACAAAGGATCCATTTTATAGTTTAGGTACTCTATAAGATCTTGCGTATTCTTCAATCACCTTTAGATGGAACTAAGTTAAACAAGGATGAGGTCTTTTAGGGAAAAACGGTACTCACCTTTCTATTTCGTGTAACACTGTGCATTGTGCATCCTAGTGGCTGTGAAAAGGAGATATAGCAAACAAAAAGGTATTTGGTGAAGGGTCTTTTTTTTTGGAACTACCCCACATTTCTCTTTGAGTGACAGCCAGCAGTATTTTCAAGGCTTTCCGTCCTAGTGAAGCCCGGGCGACAAACTGCACATCACAAGCCGGCCAAGATGGCATCCATCGCACAGCCCTGCCACTGATCTCACCGCCATCGGCCGCCAATCAGACTCATCACATAGCTGCCTTCTGCTTGCTGACAGAAACCAGGGCCAAAAAAGTTAACTCTTCCTCCACCAGTCTGGACAAAAATACTGGAATAACTGGTGTTTTCTGTGTCTCTCTGTCTCTTTGTTTCTGGTCAGATTTTATCTGCAGAAAACAGGCTTGAACCACAGCAAGCGATCACTCTCTCCAGGATCCACCTCAGCCTTCTCACTGTCACCAGGACAGCAATGCAGCTGTGTTTTTTCTTCTTCTTCTTCTTCTTCTTCTTCTTTTTTTTACAGCTAGGCCAGCTTTATCATCTCACATTGCATTCACAGCACTGTGGTAAATTATTGTGTGAATGTGCATAGTGAACATCTCTAACTTAATTGGGAATATTGAATAGCAGATAATTAGATATTTGATGTGACACGTGGCGTCTAATGGGCTTGATGCAGTGGTCTCATGTTGTTCCCATAGCGAGAGGGATTTTTGATGTGTTGTCAGGCCCCAGTGTAAAAATAACTGAAGTGACAGCAGTGACTTGGTTGTCAGTGTTGTCGAGGCTGGTGCGGATTTTCACAGCCGTGGGTCCTGTGTATGTGTGTGTGTATGCCTGTGTATATGCGTGTTTGCGTTGTGTGTGGCTGTGTGCATGCCCGCACTTGTATATGTGTGTGTGTTTGTGCACGGCAATGTTGTGGGTGACAGTGCTGATCGCTGTGTGATGACAGCCTATCATTGTCGCTGTGCAAGAGTGAGAGTGGCAGGGGGGCCTTTTTGGCATGTGTTTTCTCCACGCCTTCATCTGTGTCTATGGCACTCCGAGCTTGGCTTAACAAAGGAGAAGCAGGGTGGTGAGGTGGGGAGTACTGGGTGCCGATGTTGGAGGCTGGGTGGGGCTAGCCGTGGAGAAAATGTGTTGGTAGCGCAGTCACATGGTGTCACTTCCATCCACGGTTCAGGAAGAGGAAGCAGAATTCACAGACTCTGTGGGGCAAAAAAAGTCACCATGGCAACCAGCTTCTTTTTAAACTCTTCTTATTGTATGCATGCATATTGCTACAGTAAAAACGTAGCTTACTGATGTTTAACTATCAGTCACACTTAAGGTGTTTACAATAGTTGTTTCCACTGCTGAAGGCTTGACAGGTTCATTTGGCATATGAGAATCCAGAAACCAGATCAGTTGCACCAAGACCCTCCACTGCATTTATGTATTGGAGCTGTCTTTCACAGGGCAAAAATATCAAGCAAACCTGAAATTATCAACAAGTGCCATTTGGGAGCAGTCATTTCTTTCTCTGGTCAGACATTTGGTATGCGGAAGCACTAAAAACATGCCTTCAGCCATTATTCATAGTGTGCTTTAAACAGACGGATTACACGAATCTCTGTCAAAACAAAGCTCTGCAGTGCTGGTTTAGAAAAACTGCGAAAAACCATCTTTCTTTTTGGTGTTATTACTGTGTTCATTTATGGAAAAACAAACAAAAGCAGTATTCATGGTGGAAATAAACCAACTACTGTAGGAATGAAAATGCCCAGAGAGGGTGGCCTTGGCGTACTTTTGAACCAGCGTTCTTCATTTGAAATCACCTGTTGAAAATACACATACTGTACACACACATACCGCACACACACAGTAGGTGAAGTAAAATTATCTAGGTTAAGTGACAAGGAAGTGACAGGCTGTCCATTAAATCAACACCTAGGAACTGCAGCTTCCTGCCTTCCTACCACTCCAGCGATGCATGGCCATTAACTGGACTGTCTGTCCATCTGTACTCTCCACATTTACGCTCCTCCATGAGGGAAGCACTATGAAATAGATCGTAAACAGTAATTGTTCTCTCTGACTGTCTGACGTGTAAATCATATTAATAGTAATAACAATGTATAACTTTCTTATTTCTATTTCTTCACTTTAATTTCTTTTCAAGTTCAAGTTGAGTTCACATTTTTCCTCTCACTTATTTATACCAGACGTATTGTGACAAAACCTGTCATTTACTTTTTTTATGTAGAGCAGAAGACAAACTTTTCAAATTTGTCACAGACAATCCACTGTATGTTGTAAACTCTGAGGATCGTGAGAAACGTCCTCTTCATAAGTGTGGAGGCAGTTAACCTTTAATAAACAGATGGACAACAACTCCAACTGGTGCTGTGAAATTAACAGGCTCGAAATAACAACGGGACGATTACATGCAAGCTGCCTACAACCACAGTCTGCTTCATTTTCCCTTAATTTTACTTTTGTTGATCAGAACTGATACCACAGTGGTCAGGGGTTCTCAAAATTAGATCTTGGGCCCCCGAGGGTCCTCAGCAAAATGAGGAGAGTATGACATTTAAAGAATGTACAAAGGCCTATTGTAATCATAGGTTTCACTTTATTACCCCCACACCTACAGCATTGAATTAAAACTACTGAAACTACTGCCATATCCACAAAAAGCCTCTGTCTTTATTGCAGCCCAAGAAACTCTGTCAGCAACAACTGACTACAAAAAAACAGTAATGTTAATGTGGGCGTCACAAGGGAACAGTGATTGAGCTGGTTGGGGGTAATGCAGGGAAACTGCTTCCAAACAAATACATTGAAGTTCTTCACAAAAAGGGAATGAATGTACAATACATGCCTGTGAGGTCCACATCCTCTGGGATATAATAATGTTATATAAGTCTTAGAAAAAGCATTTAGAGCTTTACTGGACACTTTACTGGACACTATTAAAATCTATTTTAAAAAAGGATTGCATTGCAGGTTTTCCAGACTGTTAAAAAAATCCCTCACACCACATTGGAATTATTTCTGTGGCCACACATCTGATCTCAAAGTAATATTAACAAAAAGATATTGACTACTTGTGGTCAGGGAGAAACCGCCATCTAGGCCAGAAAGGTTATATCATCCGTACCCTGTCCTGTGTGAGTCTGTAATAAGGCTCTGGCACTAAATGGATGTTGTGTTGTCCTGTCACATTTTTTATTCAGCACAAGCAAACTTGTATTCTGCTGGCACTACTTTCACACACTTTCAAACAACTGCATCTTTGTAAAAGTAGCCCAATTTGTATCTTGTAAAAGCCTACAGCAAATTTTTTAAATTTCATTCAATCTGATAGAACAAGGCATCAGTTGACAACATGAATGTCACTGCCTTTGAATCACCATATTAGTCATATATTTTAGAAGAGTTTTCGTAGAATAATAAAATGATTCTGTTTCAAGAATTTATTCTTAAAATCTTCAGATCTGGATTTATAACCTAGTGAAAGCAGTTGTTATTCCCACATGACTAATGGTGATTAAAAACCACTGAAATTTAGACTGTTTTGGTGCATTGCTCTGTCAAATGTTGACATTATATTTTACAAAGCTGCATGTCATGCCTATGTAAATATGTTGTCAACAGAAAATAGGTTTCCTTTTAAATACATAATGACTAATATGGTTAAATGTTCTTAATTCTATGGAACCACTGCTGGAGAGGGCCCACAGAAATTCATACCTACATTTCTGCACAATCACCAGACAGTATCATGATATTGGACAATTCTGCAAAACCAACAATATCTTACAATGACCATGTTTTTTTTAATGAACTTTTTTGCCAACGTTTTTTCTTTCTACATTACCGTATCTGCACATAGCAGCCACTGTATAAGTAGGTTTTAGAAAAGACTGGCTGGTGTTTGGTATGGTTAGGTTTAGGCAACTAAAACTGTTGATAAGGCTAGGTTAGGTTAGGTTAATGACTGTGGTAAAAAAAAAGCAGGTAAACATTCACTGTAGAGTTGCGTTGGTGTCCCACATGAAAGTTGGATGTACTACATGCCCATCCACCACCCTGACATCCACACCCTTCCTTTCACCCGTCAATACACTACTTACTGCATTGGCACTTAACGTTGGCCCTGTACATAAATCGAGTGCTGAATATAAAAATATGTCAAGACATATTAATGCCCATTTGATGATGATGAAGACAGCAAAAACTTTTTTCTAAAATCAGAAAGTCAGATCTTATATGTTTATATGCTGGGGGTAATCAAAGTTACACAACATTGCCATGGAAAATAATTCCTGCATTTGACCATTTCTTTTATATCAAGTGAATTTACATACAGCAACACACACACACACACACACACATACTGGCGAGAATCACATAGCAAACAGGCTTTCTTATAACAACAAAGCTAACACTAGGTGAACTAGTGTTTGAAAAAACAACATAAAACGTTAACAGCATCCAGCCTACTACTCTCGTTATTTAGTTGGCTTCAAATAAGTCTTACCTTTCACATTTTCTCTTCACTGTCCCACAACAGTATGACATTAGTGCATCATCACCCCAGCAACATGCAAATGCAAGTCCAAAAGGGCTTAAATAAACACATAGACAAAATTAAACAGTTTCCTTCCAAACTTACAGCTCCCAAGTTTGAAGTCTGGTCACGGAAAGCCAGTACCGATCCATTCTTGAGCTTTTACTGTTACCGGACCTCGTTGATAAAGTTAAATGCAAACACAAAGTCCAGTTTTCCAGTATTGGAGTCTGTGAATTCTGGGCATCCACCTTTGTGTAGGTGATCTAAACGGCTTAAAACTCGCTTAAGTGGCTGAACTGGTGGATTTTAAGATTCTATAATTGATTTCTATAAAATCCTCTATTGGAGACCTGCATTTATTTGTGAAAACATGTAGCCACACCAGGCTTGTAAAGGAGACCTGCGTCTATTTTTTTACTACTTTTTTTATGGTAGTTTACAAGCAAAGAGAACATGTTTGGTTTTTCACGTTTTGCAGACTAGAAATACAAGCTGAAGTAGCCAATGGGTTTCCCTTTGTCCTCTATTCACTGTCACATGAAATGACGGTGGTGGTTGCAGGAAGTTATACTTGGCAAATTTTCCCTTTAACCCTAATGGACACAAAGTTTCCTTACATTTTCCAGCTGAATGAATTTAGAATTTGACAGGAAAAGATGCAATGACAAGACACAATACCTCCTAGTGGTACAAGAATTCATAACATGGACTTATCATTCTTACAGCACACTCCTTGTTTTTCAGTTTTCTTCGCTGTTATTCCTGGATAGCCCTTAAGCTGCAAACACTGTGCAATTTTACTGATCTTGTATGTATTTTAAGCTGCCTTTTTGCCTGAACCTGCGACTTTTATGCTCACACTGCACAGATCAAATGACTGGCAACATCGTGGAGCTCACACTAAACCTAAGCATGGCAAGCAACCCCCAGTTGGTTATGTCCAGTCACAATTCCAATAAAGTGTATTCAAAAAGATGTCTGTGTCCTCAATGAGGACAAAAAGAGAGTAGGGCAGCAGGGGTGTGTCCAGAGGGGGGGCCTCATTATTCTAACCTCTTCCACTCCGCACTCGTCTTTCAGAGGCTGTAATGGGCTCGGATTTAAAGCTAGCATGAAGATACTGGTATCATATGAAACTAGATGGCCCAAGGCATCCATGGTACCACAGCATGCTAGCTTGTTGGGTAGGGGGCTAAATATTGCTCCAAATTTAGGCAACATATTGGGAAAAACTGTCATGACCATTTTCAAGTGGTCCTTTGACCTCTGATGAACCTCAAGATATCTGAATTAAAATGTGTTCTATGGGGCCCTATGTGCCTCCCCTTTACAGACATGCATGCTTTCTGCTAATCCCATTTGGTTTGGGGAAAAAACTATATTTTTTTCATGCGGTATGAATGTGTTATTTTTACCTAGTGCATTTGAATATTTCTGCATATTGGAGTTTTTAAACAGTATTGGAATTGCATAAATTGGGTATGACTGGAAAGCTGAGACTCATGTGGATCCCATGAGCCTAATTGTATTTATGTGTGATGATGTCAGTCACCATAGTAGCAATTTTATTGTAGTGAGACTATTTTTTAAACTTGGCCTCACTGTATAAAATTACCTATTGTGACTTCAAGGATAATCACTGCATCAAGAGACTGTACAACCACAAACTAAAGACTGAAGGCATCAAGAGGATGGATGGCTTGCCAAGGTATACTGACAATAAGGTACGATTCTGAGGACTTTAGAAAGCTTTATACTATATTTGTAGTGTCTGTTCTGCATGTATGTTCAGTTTTATATCCCAGCATTTAGGCAGCAACAGTTTTAGCCATAATATGTAAAATGCTTCTCCAGTGATATGCAATCAAACTCACTACAGTTTGTAACACATCTTTTGATGTTGGAAATCTGACCGTGGAACTTCTCAAAGACAGTTGACACAAAATTTTGTACATGCAAGAAATTCACATGATCACCAGAGAGCCAAATCGTTGATTCAGGGGATTAATTAGGCTTTGTGACCCCCTACAAACTGCATGTCAAATGACAACCAATCTGGCCGAATCTGTACAGTGTCTGCCCGGCTTTAGGGTTCATGGCAACAGACTGAGTTGAAATGAAATTAATATTTTCCATCAAGCTCCAGCATCAGTACAGTAATATCAGTGGACAGGTGACCTACAGGCCTATAGGACCTCTGGATCCTCATCCATGCCTTCCCGGGATGAGGCCTGTCCAGAAAAAGGCCCCGAGGGCCCACACTGTACCTCTCAGTCATGTCTAATTTTGGTTACCGCGGCAACGGCAGGGATTAGGGGTGTGATGAGGGAGGGGCTCCTCTAACAAGACTGGTCATATGCATAATTCATGTAAACGAGCCAAGCAGGAGTAGTTGATGGTTGATGAGCACCTTCTGAAGACATACACACACAGAAATTCCCAAATAACACAAAAGGCTAACAATCAGCTAATTTACATTATGATACCAATGTTCATATTTACATGAACACACACACACTCATGCACATAGCCTTTGTAGCCAATTCAGTATTGCTTTAATGTATTTAAGGTATTTACTGGTTTTCAGAAATGCACCAACACACACAAACACATCAATATTTTAATCTAATTAACACTTTATTGAGTCACTGAACAAAAATTATGTGACGCTGATGAGAAGTGGTGTCAGTGGTGCTAACACCACTGCAAGTGAAGCTTAGAAAACAATCACATCCAATGGAATGACAGAGGGTCATTTCAACAACATTAGTCATTTTCACTCATGAACAGATGTCTTAAGGGACAAGATTATGGCTGTGATTTCACTGTGACTCAACATGTCTTTTACCAAAGCGTGGATGTGCTTGTGTGTGTGAGTGTGTATTAGAGTCTGCATTAGGGAATTTGAATGCACTTGTTTATGTATATGTTGCTTCTCAGTGGACATGACAAATGTGTCGCCCTTTCAGTGTGTGCTACAACCAAGATGCCGCCTTCCAATGGGAAACACACACACACACACACCCTGCCACCTCTTCGCCCTCGCCCTCCTCTTCCTGCCCCCCCACCTGCATAATAACCCCCCCCCCCCCCCCACCTCTGTCTTCCCTGCCAGAGCGCCCATGTCCAAACCAAACACAACAGATCAACAACTCGGCATGCAGATCGTGTCACGGGATAAATTATGCGCAGCGTGTCAGCTTCATACGTGGGCTCTCGGCTGGCTGTCCGTGACATGTGTCAGGGTGCCCCTGCATCTCCGCCGCGCAACGCTAATGACGTGATGCCGGGTTAGCCTCCGATGCACCCCACCCCACCGCCTGCCCTCAACCACCCCAACCCTTCTACCCCTTTCACCCACTCCTCTACCACCACCCCCCACCCATCACGCGACGATGAGACAGTGTGTCACCTCCAGAAGGGCGGAAGGGGAAAAAACTCAGGTTTTAAGGGGATAAAGATGGACAACAGTGTCTGGTCCAGTGTGAGACTGTGGTGGTTGATGACTGTGGGCCTTTAGATAGAAGAGTTTGAGCAATATGGAATTATAAAGGTCTGTAGTATTATAAAGTACTGGCACTAAATATCTTTAATATGTCTATGTATGTCAATTTGTTTGTTAAAAAAATAATTTCGATCCATGTCTTTTCCCATTTATTAAAAAAATTACAATTATTTTAATATAATATTTAAAAAATGATCATTATCAATGTTACTAATAAAATAATGTTAATAATACATTGTTATCAATACAACCGCATCTTTTTTCATTTAGCGTACAACACCAAAGCAAAAAGGCCAGTATCAGCTCTGTATATTGGTCTAACCCTTTTACATACATAACATGACATGTAAGACCTTTTTAAAACAATTTACCGGTCTCCCTTTCTCCCTCCCTTACTCTCCCCTCCCCTCAAATCTCTACCTTTTCTTCCCGCTCAAGATGGTGCATTTTTTATTTATGCCCTCTCTTTTTTTGTTTTTAGTCTTTGTATGCAAATCCTGTCTGACTTGTCTGAATTATGTGTGTCTGTCCGGGAGCCTCTGTGATTCGGAGTGACTGAGGATTGCACACACGGTGATTGCATCCACTGGGCCTACTCTGAGCCTTGCATAAGTAATTGAGATGTCAGTATGTGTTCTCATATTCCCACAACAAAACTGTAGGAAAACATGCACTGTTGAAGGTCATTTGAATAATTCCTTAATGGAAGGGAGGCCTTGTTTTTCGGGATGCATGAAAAAGCAAATGTCAATGATCAAAATCAAGCAGCATCATATCTCATGGAGGCAGCACTGATTCCTGGAGCACTTCACCCTCTATCTTCTTCTCTTTCTCTCTGAAAAGATAGATAAGGGATAAGTGTCTTTGTGCATATCAAACACAACACAAGCCACTATTTCTCAAGGGTCTTTTTGAAACACAAATTGGTTTTGAGACATTTTCTATGTTGACCTCTTTGATTTCAAATAGGAAATGACAGCAACATGGTAGTTCTCATATTCAAAAAAAAACCCCAGAGAGGTCAATGACTAAATCATACATATACGCACAGGATAATGGGAAATATGTCATTAATCTTTCATGTATGGATTATTATTGTGGCTATAGACATGTCCCCAGGTGATCAGGCAAATAGAGATAGATTAGCTGTTCTACAGATAAGGTGTGCATAGAAAAACATGTAACAGATATAAATATACTGGCCATCACGTTGGAATCTCAAATATTAAAAATTGATATCAATGTTTCAGGAAACGGTGTAGCATGGTTTATGACATGTGAAGAAACAAAGATACACAACAAAACAAACAGACCCATTCCCCCTCCAAAAAAGGATGAAAGAAAAAAAAGAAAAATTACAGCGCAGTGTAAGAACAGAATGGATAGGTATCGCATCTTGTTTTGTAAAACCACATCCCTCATCCACCAAGATGGAGGAAACATTTCATCCCCCCCTGTATGCTTTGTGTTTTGTCCGGGCTTGTGATGGATGAAGGGCCTGGCGACACACACCTGCAGTTCTCATCCACCACCACATCATAACTAAAGGCTTGGCAGACTGAGATGATCTCCTACATCCGTTAGCCTGCCGCTGTCAAACACCATCATTCTCCAAAGACAACTCTGTCACTTCAACCCTCCCACTGCAAAATAAACCCACCTTGATGAAAGACTGCCGCATGTCCATCAAAAAAACACAAATACACTGCTACTGACACCAACCGGAGTGCTGCACTCTCAGTTACAGTGGCATGAGCATCACACTGTAGTGCCAGAAATGATGTGGTATGACTCTAAAAAGTATCTAAAAAATTCTGTTTTGCACAACATCAGCTTCTTCAATGTATCTGAATCAAGACGAATAAGACACCTTTCTGTATAGCTAATGCTGTGCACAAAATAATGCCATTTTCTGCACCATAAAAGTGTCATATAAATTCTTCATAAAGGGTCTCTACAACACTACAACAGGTTTTGCTTGTAGCCATGAGAGAGATTTTCTGGTACAACCCTATGCAAGACCTTTGCATGAACGTAAAACATAAATTCTAAGACACATTTGATTAAATGAGCACCCTTGAAAATAAACCATTATATTATTTTCCCAGTACACTAACATTATTGAAGGTCCAGTGTGTAACCTTTAGGAGGCTCTATTGGCAGAAATTGAATATAATATGTATAACTATGTGTAAGTGTATAAACACCTCAACATATGAATTGTAATGTTTTTCTAACCTTAGAATTACCCTTTTATATGTACAGATGCTGCGGGTCGCTAGTCCAACATGTTGAACGGCCATGTAGCCCAGAAGTAACAAACCAAACACTGGCTGTAGATAGGGGCATTCGCGTTTTTTGTGCATTTCGCAGCCAGTAGTTATTTTTTCCACACTTGGAAGGGGAGGGTGAGGCGACAGAGTTGCCATCTTCAACTACAGCGCTAGATGCCACTAAATGCTACACACTGGACCTTTAAGTATTTATTACTAAACATAGGTCTGTAGTAAAAATAATAATAACCATGAATTGCAGTATTATACACATCCCTTTTCAGTGTCTGTGATTACACTGTCTCACAATTTAAAAAAAAAGGTTGCAGCACGAACAGAACCTGTTTTGTACCCTTTTTGGTTTGTCTGTATGGACGGTTGAATTGTCACAGATCCTACACATTTTATAGTATGAAGCTGAGCAACATAATTGAATCAAGTCTACAAACTGACTTAAATCAACATAAAAATAGACTGAGGCAGGTATCTTTTGCAAAACGTGAATACTGATAACTTCTTCCTGAATGCAATTTCCACAATGAGGCGTTTTATCAGGATCCAAACAGATTTCTCAGACTTCCGAGTTTGTGATCCAGTACAAAGGCTCTCATCCGTTGTTGCTTTGTTTGTTGATTCTCTGTCAGACATTGTTTGTTCGGTTTGAGGTATTTTGGAAGGGTATTAAACCATACGTCGGAGTTGTGTGCAAAGTTGGAGGGTTTATAGGCATCAGCCACACGCCAGGATCCTCAGCAGGAGCTTTGTCTTTGTTTCATGGTTGACAATGATCTTCATGCTGCTATCATATACAAACCAGGAACAACAGCCATGAACATATGACACCTAACAAAAGAATGCTAGGTTGCATTAATTATATACACTGGAGGTAATAGCATGCCTTGAAGCAATAGAGGTTAACTTTTGAGAAGAATCAAACATCAGAGGCAATGGATCAACATGCTCTCCCTTAGTTAACTTCACTTCTCATTGACTCCTAACCAGAGTGACACCTCTCTATTATATATATATATAAATATAAATATATATATATATATATAGTATACTTGATGTTATGTAAAGAATGTAGAGTGTAATGTAGAGTACACATTCCCATACAAACAACAATATATCCCTGTCCTATCTAGGCAGAGGCAGATGAGAGTTATGCAGGTTAATACTCCCTGCCCGTGTTCCCACCAGCCCAGGTAATTTTGTTATTCCGTTTGTGCCCTCTGTCTACACCCACCCATGTCTGCTGTACATAATGGTCCCAGCCCTGAGAGGAAGCAGGCATTTACTTATACAAAACCTTGAGGAAATCCCTACCAATCCTCAAGGCTCACGTTCAGCAGCGCCCAAAACACAAAGGCTATGCAAATCTGCCCAGCCTGCGTTTATCTACCCTCGGTTTCCGTTTGCACCACGGGAACCAGCATTGTGCCGTGCGTGGCGATTATCGCATGTAATTTACATAGAATACGCACAGGAAACAGTGCACTGATCTCTAACAAAGCAGGAAAGAGTCTCTATCGGCTCAGCAGCTATCTGACGGCACAGCAAAATTACAGGTTTAGCTGTGGGGTATTAAACCTACAAGGTGTTTTTTATTTCTGGTGAGCAGGGAACACTATCTCCTCCAAATGTTGCTTGTTTATCTGCCTTGTTTGTTTTATAACCCAACTCTAGCAGCCCCTTCCCGAGGAAGCTGCATCTTCAGCCGGGCTAATCTGCCCTCTGCCTGTGTTTCCTTTGTCACTGAATCCGTGTATCAACACAGCGAGCTGCAGCCAGATCGAGGAGGTGTGTAATTGCACAAAGACACTCATGCTAATATAGCTGGGAGAGTGAGTGTGTGTGACTGACTCAGCCGACATGAGACATGTTGTGAGTGCAAGGAATTGAAGTCATAACACTGCAGCATGGCGTCATCCATACAAAGGCTGGTACTGTAAGTACTCTATCAAGAAATTTGAGACATGAGGGCAAGATGAGAGATCAAATTCTTGATGCAGACGCTTCACCTGCAGGTCTGCCTGAGGAAGAAAACCCCACAACTCGCCGCTTACCTTTGGCTGGGGGTCATCTAGAGGTCATTATACACAATGAATCACACACAGCTCTCACTAAAGCTAAATGTTAAGGCCGTGGTAGACATGAAATTGATAGACCTGAAACAGACAGCACACAAAGCAGAGAAAACTTAGGAAAATATAGAAGCTGCTTGACTAGTCAAAAAGGTTCAGAAACCTTCTGTAATGCTCTGCAAGCAACTATGCAATCATTCCTTTAGAAAGATAGAAACAACATCTGTGAAGTGGACAGGGAAATGGTTTTCTGCTCTAAACTGCATTATTTTAGACAACTTTATCCTGAAAAGTGATGTTTTATCTTAACAAATCTGCTCAAATACACATCGGTGCATTTAAATTTAGAATTTACAGTACACATGTGCATTAGGTTCTGGCTCTGATGAATTATGCAGGCAACTTAGGGTCACCAACTGTCTAAAATATCAAAATTCAAGTTTATTTTTAGTCTCCACATTGCTATGTTTCACAGTTATGCCCCTTAACTGTAGCATCCCCATCACAAACATCAATGTCATCTTTCACATTTACAGAGCAAAGATAAGCAGTATATTTTCTTGTTAGCAGTATTGCAGTTGATCAGAGAAAAGGACAGCTTGCTGCTTATCTATAATCTGAATAGTTGCGTTAAATTTTGGTTGGTTCATTGTGGCCAGTCAGGAGGCTATATCATGCAGAACAGACACCCATCTGATTTTGTTCCAAGAAGACAGGCAAAAGTACACTGCCGTCATTAATATAACACTGATTCTTTCAGATCGGGTCCTCCGAAGGCCAGTCACAAGCCTAGCATGGGTTTCTTACAGTACAATAGGCACCCTTACAGGCTTATCATCCCCGTCATCTTCATCATTATAATAATCATCGGCAGTATGATGCGGCTCAGTCATCAGTTATAAGTATGACACCAGTAACTTTTCTTTTTCTAAAAGCAGGCCTGTTGCATAACACAAACTATGTACTAACAGCGAGACAAGGATCTCACCTCTGCAATGCAGTTTCACATAATCAAAAAAAGAAATCCTCTTACACTGGGTTCGGATTTGATATGGATGTGATTGCTTTAATTTGCCGCAAAGCAAATGCTACAGAGGTACGTTTTATACATGTTGAGTTTGGTGCACCACCATGACAAATGAACACACAACCACAAATGTATGACTGTTAACAACTGCTTTGGGGTTTATTTTACAATTGAGAAATAAATGAAACAAACTAATCGGTGCTAAAAATTTTTTTTTTTACAATATTGTCGATAAAACATTGAAATGTATAGTCATTGTGCATCGCTTATTTATTTTCCACACCATTTCATGCATCAAATTGGATGCAAGTATAATTAAAATCATTTCTGTAAACCAAGCCAAAGAAGCTAAATTTGTATTTTCTTTAAAAAAGGACATTTTGTAGCTCTACAGCATATATCTATATACACCATCTGTTTTTATTTTTTTATCATTTTTGTATATAAAATGACAATATAAAAGTTAGAGAATGCACACACCTTAAGATACAAAGAATGTTGAGCCGTTTCAAATGGTAAGATATGTCTTATGGAGTACTGACATTTCACTGCATTTACATGTAACGGACTGTTCTCTTTACAGTTGAATAAAGCGACACAATTTAGAAAGAGAAAGTTGTAACAAACCATACAACTGGAAAATTGCTATAAGGTGATACTTCACAACAAGGAAAAGTTTTTTGAGCAAACTTGCATACTGACGGCCATTCATTTTCACTGATTGACTCGTAACCAGAAGCAGCATTTCAGTTTTTCCAAATGTTCACGTGATCTTTTTTCTAATACACTGACAGATTTATGAGCAGGCCATTCATCATCAAAAACACTGCAGTGACAGGAACCCAAAAAGGAGAGGGGGGGAAATGATAATCCTTGATCTTTTAAAATCAATCTGATTTTGACAAATGCAAGATATTTTAAAACATGTTCTCTTTACAAATTCAAAATTCAACTGTCTAAGGTGCTACTTCAGTCTTTCAGGGTATTCTTTCATTCTTTTGGTGTATACATTTAATTTTCACCTTCTTCATATCAAGTATTATACAGTTTTCTCTTCCACCAATTCTTTTTCCACTCACCACTTTTACCATTGAAGCAGTAGTTGTATTTTTGCCATGAAAAGATTAAAATCTTGTGTTTAACCTTGATTCACTAAAATACATGCACAGATCAGACAAATAGCATATAAATATATTACAAAATAAGTGTAAAAAAGCTTGGCAAAACAAAAACAAATCAACATGAAAAGACATGGTCCAGTCAGGCAGTTATCACAACAAAAAATAATAAGACCGATTTTTCTGGCGGCTCAGTTCGGCCCAGTGCAGTAACTGTGAACAATGTCATTTTAGTGCAATGAAATTCTAATCAGTTCCACAGCTGTCAGTCTCTACCCTCAGCTCGAGACCCCGCTTAAACCTTCTCCATCTTGTCTAGCTTCTCTAGTTTCTCCAAAGCAGAAACAAACACCAGGTGGTCCTCTGGAGACTTGCCGTGGGTCTTGCTGAGGTGCAGTTTGACCGCGTGTTTGCTGACGAATGTCCGATTGCAAAGTCTGCACTGGTACACAGAGCCTGTGTCGTCCTCCGGCGTGGTCAAGGCTGACAGGGGGCTGCCGAATGTCATTTTGTCTGTGATCACCTTTGAGGCAGCCTGCTGCTCCCGTAGGTGCTCAGCTGACAGTTTGGACAGGTCCTTCAAGCTGAAGCCCAGGTGAGACTCCAGGTGGCTGATGTAGGAGGAGGGAGTCCTGAACTGGGAGGCACAGTCACCACAGAGGAACACAGGCTGGCACGAGTCCATGTTCTTGAGAAACTTGGTGCCCCCAGTCCGTCTCAGCTGATACTTGACATTAGCCAGCCAGTGGGATATGGTGGTCATGGAGAGGCCTGTGAACTTACAGATGTGGACCCTTTCCTGTGGACCCAGGTCAGTCATGGCGTAGCGGCCTTCTGAGGTCTCCCTCAGGCTAGAGGCAAACTGTGCCTGGAGGATGAGGAGGTGCTGGGGATTCCAGTTTGATTGCCTCCCTTTCCTCTTCTGCACTGGTGAGAGGTCCTCTAGGGCGTCCTCAAATGCACTGCCGTCGGCATCCGACTTCTCTGAGATGGAGGAGGGAGTTGAAGATTTGGGCGTCAGTCTTCCAGTGAGGTTTTTAACCATATCAGAAATGTCCATCAGAGCATTCTCTCTCAGTGGAGAGGAAACTGAGTCAGGGAGGGAAATGAGGGGTTTGTTACCATTAACACTATTGTTGGTCAAGAGCACACTGCTGCTGTTGTTATTGTTATTGTTGCTGTTAATGCTGGACTTATGTTTACTCAGGTCTATGGGCTGGTCATTGTTTTCATACAACTGATAGTGGTTGATGGACTCAGCTGGCTTGCCCTGAGGAGTTGGGTTGAAAGCTGGCTTATCCATCATGCTGTTGCTGATTTTGTACAGCATAGATAGTGGGTCTGCTGCTGGGCTTACTGGTTTAGAGGCCTTACCCAGGTGAGTGTTCATGATTGACTGGAGTGCGCTGAGAGGATTGATGAAAGGACTTTCTGGTGAGTGATCGGTGATGATGCCAAGACTGTTACCATTAGTTACTGGGGATTGACACGCCTCAGAGCCGTTCTTTGAATGGTTGTTGTGGCCATCTACTAGACTCTCTTTGGGCTCCTTCTTGCAGATGAGCTCTGAATCTACACTGCCTGGGCTGCTACTTCTCATACCAGGCGGTTTACCTACAGAAAGGTCATTTGGAGATGCTAATTGCTCTCGCTGCTCTCTCAATGCAGGGGAGGGGGATTTTACTAATGATGGGGCCCGACATCGTTCCAGGCTCACCATCTTCTCCTCCTTTTCTTTCTTGACAGTGGCAGCTTTCCCTGTCACTTTTTCCACAAGCTCCTCCATGGCAGTGACATTGCTCCTGAGGGGGGTAGGGGAGGAAGGGCTCCGAGGCGAGTGGATGACTGAGTTGGGGTCATTCACCAGGCCTCGTAGCCCACTGTTAAACATTGGCTGCATCTGGACACTCTGGACCATTGGGGGTAGAACAGTACTAGAGCTCTTCATGGCACCCTGCAGCTGGTAGGCTGCATGAATGCTAGGGTAGCCACCCCATGTGGGTGTGCCTGTCTGGGCCTTGCTGATGGCACTGGATACTGTGTTCTCAAGAGATTTAAGAATATCTAAACCCTCTTTTGGTGTCTCCTCCAGATCTTCTTCTCTAAGGTATTTATATGATGTTGCGTCTGTCTCAGATTTCTCACCTGAGTCATCTTTCTCCTCCTTTATTTTTTTCTCCAGTGGCTCACCACCTTCGACCTTTTCATCCTCACCTCCTTCCCTCTTTTCCTCTGAGCCAGAGGACAGGGCAGGGGACACTGGCTGGGACTTAACACTGGTGGGAACAGGGAGTCTGGTGGTGGTCGGTGGCAGTGGTATAGACTGAATCTTCTCTTCCACCACTGGATCGAAAACCAGCTGTTTGCCCTTCTTGGATGCAGAATTTGTAACCTTCAAAAAGTGACCTGTAACCATCATGTGGGCAGTCAGCTGTTGCAGTGTATCATGAGAGCTCCCACACTCCATGCATTTGAGGATCTGGGCTTTACGAGCTTCAAATTGCCATGTGTAGCTGGCACCATTCTGGTAGCCATAGCGGTTGTTTGGTGTAACATAGGGGTTAGCTGCAGATTTTGAATCTTTGCCAACATCCCCAAGGGATACACTGCCACCACCACTACCAGCATGAATAGAGTCTGGGGAGCATGGCGAGACTATAGCATCTTGGATAGCTCGTTTTTTAGCTGAACTGGACACCAGTTTAGTGGCCAAGGCTGGCACTGGTTCTTTGAGAGGCACTTTCTGGTAATGCTTGGTCTTAATCATATGAACACTGAGATCTTGCAGAGACTCAAATGAGTGGCCACAGTACATACACTTCAGCACCTTCTGGGCATCTTCTTTTCCCTCCATCTCCATCAGGGAGCGCTTGCGTGGTTTGGACCAGCGCTTTCCCTGCTCCTCCTCTTTGTCCTTGTTGTCATCTCGATAGTGGCCTGTCTCATTCATGTGGACTGTTAAACCCACCAGTGTGTCATAGGCAGCACTGCAGTCTTTGCAGCGAAACTTGCTTGCACCAGTGAAAACAGAGCCATACAGCTTGTTGTTCTGCCGGTAGAGCTGCACTGTGCTGAAGAGGCTGGGCTCTGGTAAAAGGTGGTAGGGGGTCTGCTGAAGAGTTTTGGCAAGTGCTGCCTGGTGCCAGTCATAGGCCACGCCACTACCATTACTAGCCCCACCACTGCTGCTCCCACTGCTGCTGGTTGCACTGTGGCTGCTAACAGAGCAAGCTGCTGTGCCATTAGTATTGCCACTTGCGCTGCCTGTGTGGTTGACAGTGGTGCTGGAGCTCCTGCCATTATGGTGACTGCTAGCCATGCTAACCCCAATGCTCTTGTTTGTGGTTGTAGTTGTGGAGACAGTAGCAGTAATGGCGGGCTCTGGTGTACTGTTGACACTGCCAGCTGCAGCAGGCTTAGATTTCATGATGTCCATTGTGATACTGGACCAAGAGGCATCTGAGATGAGGTTTGCATAGACGGCTTTCATCTGTGCCAGGCTATCCTGGAAAGAGAGGCCGTTGTTGGGACGGAAGGGCAAAGCTGTCCCCTCCCTCTCCTGACCGTCCCTGGAAGAGGTGCTCTTGAAGTCCGGAAGTCGGTCGCTGGCATCACTGAGTGGAGACCCATATCCAGCATCAGGGTTAGTGCCATTGCTGAGTGGAGAGTCTCTGTAACTAGGTGGCTGGCCTCCATCCGCATCTTCCTCTTCCTCATTGCACAGGAACTCAGTGTCCTGGCCGTCTAATGAGAGGCCGTCATCCTGCAGGTGCTCTTCCTCATCTTGAGCGGCTGCCTTAAGCTCATCCTCGGGCATGTATGCTAGAGAGAAAGAGAGCAAGAGAGAGATGACAAAAAAGAGGAGGAAAGAAGAGAAGAAAAAGAGGTCAGCTCAGTGAAATTAAAGATTTACAGCACACTAACAGGACCACTGTCAAAATAACATGGAATGAATACTAAATGATGGGAAATGTAGGCTTTTATTCTCATCCAGTATGAGTGTGTGTATGTGCCTGTATCCATGCATGCACAAGTTTGTGTGTATTTTACACACATGTGGCTCTGAACGCCAGTGGTGAAAAAAGCCTCCAAGGGAAAAATAAATCACTGAGCTTCTGACAGTTGTCCTTTTCCTTCCCAACTCCCTATTCCTCCACACATGCCTCATGTTCCCCAGGAAATGACTGGCTGTTTGGCCTTGTTAGCCAGCTGCATGCTTGCATGTTCAATTCCCCCTTTCTCTGTCTTTCTCTCTTCTCCAAGCTTTATTGCCTCTCACTCATCCAGTCTGTGAAGTTCAGCTCCTCACATGTTCAGGTTATGCAACTGATCGGAGACGGAAAGAAACAAAACACTAATTTAGAGATATCACAGCTTTTGCTAACCCACTCTGCTGAGCTGAAGGTCATTTTCATTTGAGCTAATAAACAGAAACTGGCAAAACAATTGTACTTGGATTGAGAATGCCACAATAATTGTTGAAGGAAGGAGTCTGTGGTAGTCAGTTTAAGCATTTAGAATATGCACTACTCTTCTGTGATACAAAATGGCCTGGACAAATAGACGGATTAAAAGAGATCAAATATCGAGATGTGGAGAAAGAGAAATAAACAAGTCTGAGATGTAACAGGTTTACCAGTAAAATGTATACATGTAAATGATATAGAAGGCTACATGATGTGTGTGTGAGCGTGTGTGTGTGTGTGTGTGCATGCTACGGAGACACAGCAAGCATCAGTAAGTAGGTGAGACAGGAGGTGGTTAGGGGGAAAACAAGTGAATGAAAATGTGGTGGAGAAAAAGTGAGCAGGAGGTGGTAGGTATGGTGGGCGGGGAGAGAGGGTGTAAAAGAAAAAGGGAGAAAGAAAAGAGAGAAAGAGAGAGAGAGAAAGGGAGAGGGTGAGGGAGGCAGGGAGACAGGAAAGACGGCCCCCTAGCTTCTTCCTTTATCTCCTTCCTGCATGGTGAGATGTGTGTCCTAGATGCCAGTATCAGTCTCTCTTGATGAAACAGATGTGCTGTCAGCTTCAAACGGCACGCTAACCTGTCATATCATAATCTAAGTGGACATAATACCTGATATATATACACTGGCACCATTTACTGCTGCCTGAGAGGAGATGGGTGGAGGAGGTGGGGGAGGTGAGCAGCTGCACCATCGACTGTGACTGTGATGATGATGTGCATGTGTATGCGTGCAAGTGCCTCAGTAAGTGCCTGTTTGCGAATGCGTGTTTGTCCGCATGCTCACCTCCCCATGCCTATGCGTGTACTTTACGCACTCTGTAGCTCATACATGTTTGCTCTTACAGTGCAAACCTGAACCCACCGACCATAATATTGCCTATAAGTCTGAGTTCGCTGTGTGCTACTGATACACCCTTCTCCAAATGAGCAACATACTCCCCTAACGCTTGACAGGATTTCAGTGAAATGAGAGCACTACAGGAGAACCTGGCTGCGCTTCAATCCCACTGACAGACTGAGACCGAGACAGTTTCTAAAACTCCTGAAAATCCCTAACACAGCAGATTAGCATTATGTGCTGTACTCTCTACAACACATCTGCAGAGTGTCTTCTGTTACAGTGCCTTCCCCCTCGCTAACCTGCTTCCAGAACAGGAGGCTATCAATACATATCAGCCATTTAATATACAAAGCATCCTGCAGAATGGCTATCCATTCTTTACAAGCCCACACAAACAGTGCAAACATACAGTAGGAATTACCTATGTGAGTCATTCTCATCGGCTGCAGCAAAAAAAAAAAAAAAAAGCTAAACCCCAATTATTGGCAGTGCTTAATACACACACACTTATACACATACACACACAGACAGCAGGAATGAGAAGCAGCAGATCAGAAATATCCCTGGGTGAGTGACAAAACACAGACTGCAGCAGGGAGGGGCTTCGAACAATGAGCAGGTCGCCAGGGAACCCTTTGACGATCCCTGTCAATCAATGCCTGTCCTGCCATGTTGTCATGGAAACAACAAAGAGGGAGATATCAAAAGCACACAGACAAAAGACTGGCAGAGACAGACATCTGTAAAAATCACAGGCAGCAAGTGGACGGTTTCGCAAACCATAAATGTACAATATCAGTGATGAAACGTGGCTAACGGTAGTCTGAAATAAATGATCTCTCCATCTGTTTTGAGATGTTGTATCTATTCTGACAGGATGCTGAAATCTGAAGGATGAGGAAGAAAAAAAAATTAAGAGCTACATATCAACTCTATCTGTTCAATCACTGCAACTTGAAGATGTGTGATTCTGACTAGCGACTAGATTAAGCTCCTTCTCTCGTCCTGGGCGCACATATGCAGAGGAACACCAGCAGCAAGGGGCGGGCTTGGGAAGGGGCAGGGCTGGCGTGCCGTCCCTGGTGGTTTGGTTTGCCGAGTGGGTGATGGCTGTGAGCAGGGCCATCTGCACGGGCGCCAAAGCGCCTGTCACTTTTGCTCGGGGACGTGCCGCCATCAAGGCGACAGGCGGCAGCGTGGCCAGGATAGCACTGCAGACTCACTGTCAGAAGCAGCAGCGATCAAGTACACCACCAGCCACGCCAAATCACCAACAACACACACCAAGGAAGCAGGAATTAGCATCCCAGTGTATCACCAATCTTCCAATACCTATACATATGCGCTGTTAATAAAATGGGATCTAAAACATGTTAAGTACCGAAAAAAGGTTTCTAGTAGCTACTTTGAATGTTAGAATGGCCTTTTTAAAAATACATAATGCACAAATGGATTGACATGTGGTCATATTTATGGTGCTGTAAAGCAGGTGTTATAAAAGGTTTTCATGTCTCAGGCTACCAAATATACTTTGGACTTGTGTTTTGTTTTTTAACTCTCTTATTTATCATTATTATTATTGCGTCATTGCAGATTTGCAATCTGTGATCAGGGTTGTACAATAGCTCTCAGACACCAGACCAGAACTGACTTTGTGCAGAGTCCTATTGTGCAGAACACACAGACAGTTTGATATGATGTTTTTCTGATGAAAACACTGTGGTGAACGCCCTGTATCCTGCCTCAACACAACACTGGGCCTCACAGTGGGACAACATGATCGACCTAAGTACAGATCATTTCTAAAACATTCTCCCTCACACACGGCTTGACTTTATGTATGACTTGATTTTTGTAAATGATACCAAATGAAATACGACCAGCACACACGTCAGCATTTTGGCAAGGAGTAAAGCAGAAATATATCACTCCTTTTCAAAACTTTGCTATCTTTCTCCGCCCTGCCCATTTTTTGCCTTTTCCCTTTTCTTTGCTGAGAGTCTGCTGGTTGTTAAATCAATAAAACTCTCTGTCAGGCTCACGGAGCTTCACCATTTGGCCGCTGTCAAAGCCAAACAAACCAGATAAGAAAGGCAGAAAGGCGATGAAACGAGAGAGAGAGAGGAAAAAGAAGGGGATGAAACCAGTCAGCCTCCCCTCACCACCACCTCCATCACCAGCCCCATTTCTCCAACACCCCTCTTTCTATTTATTTACACACATTTCTTTATTTATTTGATGTGAGTTTGGGAAGAGGGGGCAATCACGGCAGTCATTTGCGGCACTAATGTCCAATCACGGGCCCCTTCACTCATGTGATTTAGGCAGTGGCGGGGCCAGAGAATGCTGGGTGCTGGGGGTATGTGTGCGGGTGGGGGGCAGAGCCTTTCGGCAGAGGCCGTTTAGGCCGGCCCCTAATAGGAAACTGGCAGTCTTATTCCTTCCCCAGATTCTGTTTGTCACCCCGCTCTCCATTACGTGCCTCTCAACCCTGATGGCTTTGGACAGGAGCTGATCAAAAAGCCATCGCTTGACCTACACGCCGTGGCAGAACGAGACTCGCGCCCTGCACAGGGAGAAGGGGGAGAAAGGGAGATGAGATAGAAGAGAAGGGCGAGGAGGAGGGGTGTATGTCAGTGTATGTGCTGAGAGGAGAAAGAGTGCGGCGGTGAGGAGGGAGGATGGTGGAGGGATGAGGAGGGAGGAGGGGGTGATAGCTCTCGGACCGGGACAAGAGGGCTGTAAATAAAATGACATTATT
>NW_023339807.1:7113412-7122623 GCF_004916995.1 Morone saxatilis
TCATGTAGAAAAGCCAATTATGGTAATGCTGCTGCCGGCGTGTCAGAGGGAATGCTGGGATGTGCTTCCCGTGAAGCGGCTAACATGAGAGCAATGCCCTGATCAGGAACACAGGCCTCAGTTTGACAAGAGACTGTACAGATAGGGAGAAGAAGAGAGAGAGAGGGGGAAACAAGAGAGAGATATGAAGCTAAAAACAAAGCTGCATCTGGGCCTTGTTTTCTTAACAGATAAATGTTGAGCTATCTGCAGGAGAAAATATCAACCCCTTACAGCTGACAAAATGAAGTTTGGGGCTCCAGAGTCTGAAGAGGGCACAATCTCACAATTTACTTTATATTATCCTGATCATATTTCACCCTCACTCACACAGTCATATATTCATAACATTTCAGTTGCATTGAATTGCGGAAATCCCTTTTTATGTTGTGAAAAATCAACAAGCAACAAAAACAAACGCCTGTGAGGAGGCATGTTGGGCAGAATCTTATTAAATGCAGCACCATGATATGAAAATGATTGAGAGACCCCAACCTAAGAGAAGCTATCAAACTGAGAAGTTCAGGAGTTCGTGAATTATACTCTGTCACACCTCAAAATTTGACGAGATGAATTATGCAAAGATGACGGTGAAAGAGCCGGATATTGAGGGTGAAGGCGATCATTTACTTTAGAAGCTAATTCGTTCTCATCTCATCTCAGGCTTCTCCCGGTATCCCGTTCTTAAAATTCCACCTACGCTTGATAGGGGGGCTCTCCTTAAAATAATTCCTCAGCTACCTTTCTCTTTTCACTCCCCTCCATCACCCCCTCTTTCTCTTTTTCTCCCTCCCTCCTCCTCCTCTCTCCAGCCTTGCTCACATGCCCACATGGGCCCCTCCCAAGCGGAATAATGGGAGCATATGGCCTAGGCAGCACCTACAGGGCCTTAAATAACTGCTGCAGCATTCCAGCTCGCTGTACCAATTTATCTCTCACCCCCCTCTCCCACCCCATTTCAAAACACTTCTAGCCTGAGTTGAGCTCAGCAGACAGCAGCGGATGGGACATGTTGTTCTTCAGACACATAGCTACATAATGGACTGACGTAGAAAGTGGTGTGAATGTGAATAAGTGCTGTGCAAACAGGATTAGTGGTGATATTCTGTATTATTGGCAGATATTCAGTGAGTCAACCAGCAGCTTTTCCGGTGATCGTTTGCGCTAGTGGCTCCATGCAAACACTTCACGTCATGTTGATTTACAGTAGGCCAGTAGCATTATGTAAAGTCAAAGCACTGATCTCTTAGCGAGCGGTTTGTTAGTGTGTTTTGCCCTGCAAGCAGGATGACAATGTTGGGTTGCCAGCTAGTCAGTCCCTCTAAAACTTCGGTCCATATCTCGTGCGCTACTGCCCAGGCAGACATGTGAGAAAATCTTTCTGTGAGAGACTGTTCCAACCGGGTTCATGTTCACTGTCTTTATCAGCTAATGCCGTTTTATCAGCATTTTGCGGAAGATATTGACAAGCCTCTTTGAATAAAAGTATTAGCTAAATATCAAAATGTGTGCACTATGGATTGATATGGGGCATTTGACTAGATTATTGTTTTGTATAGTGAGGTGGGGTCAGAGGTCAGACAAGTAGCCAGTGCTAAGCTGGCACAGGTCACGCTCTCATGTAAATATGTCAATATGTCCCACAGTCATCCTTCTATTTGACCTCCAGAGAATGATATATGGATTGATGGGAGGTCTATGTGGGGGTATTTGTGCATATGATTGTGTACGCGCAGGTGTAAGTTCCAAGAGGCATGTGGGCAGGTTTGAATGTGTGTGTGTGTGTGTGTGTGTGTGGGTAAGTGAGAGAGAGTGAGTGTGAAAGGTGCTGCTGTTTTATTTATAGAGCAAGCGCTATTTATACCCAACTCAAAGATCAGTTCAGAGAAGCAGCTTGTGGGCCACAGCCAAGATCACTCTCCATTACTGTGCATGCACAAAACCAACTCACACACAAACACACACACACACTCACCCTCACACTGAATGTGGGACTGGAAGAACTATCGTCTCCGCTTTTTACACATGCATGCAGTAACAACACAGGGAGACATTTACAGTATATCCAACCGTGTGTTAGTTGGTGAAGGGGTGGATGGTGGGAGGGGGGGTGCAACTGACTGACTGAGTGTTCTTCATGGAGTACAGCAGGCTTTAACATGCTGGGGGATCAATACAGTGAACCAGCGCCAATCGATTGCAATTCATCTAGCTTTTTTTTCAATTTCATTCTCACCCACTCACACTCCACATTGAGCTGCTGCTGCTGTCCTGCGAGGCAATACATAAATAAACATACACACATATGCATACATGTGAACACGTAAACACAATAACACATACGCACACACCTGAGTGGCTGGAACGATTGCACTCTCCATGCAAACGCGGGTTCAATAAACCCGTATAGAATTTATTTATTTTTATTGAGCATATCAGCCCATCCTGGTCTTCTCTGCATAACAAGGCCTGTATAATTAAACCATAAATTTCAGTGCGCTCCTTTAATTACCACAGACAATGTCAGGAGGCAGCAGAGTAAACAAATGGCTTTGAAGTGAGCAAGAAAAAAAAATGCTTCGACACAGCAATGGAGAAGCTGTTCATTTTGGTAGGGATGTTGTTGCACTTGAAAAGGATGAAATGTTCAAAAGAGTGTACGTGCACGGGGAGTACAGTATGTATTTTTTCCCCCCTCCTGCCTTTTCTAAGAATGCTTTTGAGGGATGCAGGTTTGCTGTAGAGTGAAGGGAGGAATAATCAGTATATCGCTGCGAGCATGACGATGTGTAAATGTGTATATTTGGATGAGCATGACACGCTTGCGACAACTAATAAAGTATGTTAGGAAGTGTGTGTGTGTGCGTGTGTGTTTGCACGTGTCTTTAAGCATTTGTTTTTCCTGAACAAACAGAAGGCACAGAAGGTGCGTTTGTTTTTGTATGTAATTTATTGGGAACCAGGGGTTCTTGTCCCTCTTGACCATGACTGGAGACATCCGCAGATTTGTGTGTCTTCTTATACAGTATATATGTGCTTGTGTGTGTGTGTGTGTATTGCTTGCTTTAGGTCAATGTCAACACACAGACCTGCTTCCCAGCAGCTTAGCTAATTACACAAGAGCCCTGAAGGCCACTTAGAACAGGTTAGCTAATTAACAAACAGGCTGATTGCAGATTAATTGAGAGGTGTTCCTAATCTTCACCCCTAAACGCAATGACAAATGCTAACTGGCGCTAATTAGGCCGGTATGGAGAGCCGAGAGTGGAGGATGTATTTACAGTTACTGCAGCTCGTATGGACGTGTGGCTTATATCCAGCTGCCTTTCACAGATCTGCTGACAGTTTAAGCAAATAAAACTTCTGTGAAACTACTTGGACAGTTTTATCTGCAGCCTTTTTTTAGGCTGTTCACAATCTAAACAGTCTAAGTGTGAATTTTTTAATTGTATCTTTAATGAGTTTGTGAATTAGCTCTTTGGTAGTGTTAGAATTTTTATCATTGTTATCAATTTTGGTAGTAAACAGTAGTGAATTATTTTATTTTAGCTGATTTATCGAATCACCAGTAAACACTTTCACCAATCTCTCTGTCTAATGTTCTGCACTCCCTCTCATATGCTTTATTTAACGCAGTGTTAAGACTATAATGTTTGCCAGGTGACCTTTCAATGTGTGTGTGTGTGTGTGTGTGTGTGTGTGTGTGCGAGCAGGATTTGGGTGCGTTCTCGTCTGCTCCAACATGAATGGCGTGTATAGATCGTGAAACCTGACACGGCTGCAACACAATGGGTTACGGTGGATTACAACGGCAAAATGAAGAGAAATAGGCCCCTCAGCAGGGATCTGAACCAGCACCCATCTGTGGAACGATAACCTGCCAATAGACCACCCCCACCCCTACACCCCTCCACACATACACACACACTCAATCCTTACAATTTCAAACAGACACGTAAATACTACTCCAAGGCAGCGACTCTCTTCCCAACTTCCATCTGCCTGAATAAATTTATCATACAGCTCCCCTGTCCTATCACACACACCTGTGCCTTTTAAGCTGCCCCCCCCCCCCAAACCACACACACATCAAATTCACCTGGCCTCCTTCAACTCTGACCACCCCTCACCACAAAGTCTCTCCTCGCTAGTAAATCCTTCCCTCCATCCATTGACTCCCTTTGCTCCATTCTGTCTCTGCACCACCTGCGCATTTAAATCCCCACCATCAGGATGGACCGACTTCACCATGAAACACATACGCACATTGCCGAGTATAATAACACACACAAGCACACACACGCATAAACACATGCAAGCACCCTCACCAAAATCCACGCAAACATACACAAGTATGTACAAACACACACACATGCACTGTCCCTGACAAGACAACAGCCAGCAGCAGCTGCTTCCATCTCCTAGCAACGGCCAGCCTGATAGATGACCCAACGATGGATAATTACCGTAAATCACCACAGCTCACACACTAAAGGAGAGAGAGGGTTGAGAGAGCTTGAGAAAGACTGAGAAAACAAGAGAGAGAGAGAGAGTAGGGACTGAAAGGGATCAGAAATAGAGGGCTGGGACTGGTCATGTGTGCACTAATGCACCTTGATGAGCTCAAATTCATGAGCCTTTTAAAGCACACACACTATGTACAAATGCAGACTCTCGTGTATCAACACACATGGTGTAATTCATACACTCGACACAAGATAAACCTGTATGTATGCATTAAAATATCCTAAAAACAGACGTCTGCATATACCCACATGTGTAAGTGTGCAGACTTTGTCGAGCATACGACAGACAGACTCAGAGATACACACTGGCAGCACTGTCGCTGTAACCTGAAACCACAGGCCCCGCCTACCTACAGAGGTGCTTGTCGGTCACAGATTCACCTCTTTTACACAGAGGCGCCAATCAAAGCCCAAACTGTTCTGTAGGGTGGGTCTAAACGCTACTGTGTAAAGCCGGGGGTTGTGATACTGAACACAAGACTGCTGCCAGACTAAATTTGATTGATTTGTGGTCAGAGAAATAAATCTTTAATTTTAGATGTTTAACAACAAGATCATTATTTTCTTTCTTTTTTTTCCCTTTACAATTGTTTTGTTAACTTTTTTATCTTTTAGCTATCCATTAATGATGGGAAACCACATTTGCATAAAGTCAAACCCGACTGGCATGCAGTCTATATTCCATGCACTCTAAATTTAGCAACATGACAAACTACCTCCAGAAGTTTTAAATAATTGCACTCTGGACAAAGTTTACTCCAAATTATCAACAGATCTTCGATATGCACACGCAGCTGCTCCATTTACTTCCCCTTCATTTTCTGCTC
The DNA here is from genome assembly GCF_004916995.1 of Morone saxatilis. Lineage (NCBI taxonomy): Eukaryota > Metazoa > Chordata > Actinopteri > Moronidae > Morone > Morone saxatilis. The sequence continues at coordinate 7,118,805 of NW_023339807.1, forward strand.
TCCCAGACATGCAATCTGTCCCTCTTGCTCCCTTCTTTCTTTCCTCACTCCCCCTCCCTCTTCCCACCCTCCCTCCCTGCGAGAGTCCTGGCTGCTGCAGACATTTGATCTGGCTGCCTTGTGATAGATTGACAGGTAATGAGGAGGTTGAAGGGGCGTTGGAGACAGGAGCAGGTGTTCAGCACAGTCTTTTTGGCCAGCGCTAAGCTGCCATGTCCTTCACTGCTGCACCGCACCACTCCGCTTCCTCCCTCTCTCACTCATTCTTTCCCTCCTTCTTTCCTTCCTTCTTTCCACCATCCCCCCTTCCTCTTCCTGAGAGAAGAGGACTATGCAATCCATCACGCGGTGACACGGTCGGACATAGACTGTCTTTATATGGGGAAAAACGCATGGGCCATGGAAATAAATAGAGAAACGAACACAGAGTCCCATGCTGGCAGCAGCAAACTAGGCCTCAGACTGATCAGTCAAACTGTGTCGAGCAGAGGATGAGACTGATTTGGAGCATCCTGTGTAGAGGAGACCGATATATTTTCTTTTACATGCTGATAGTGGTACCGATATGACTCCTATCACATTTCATTACTACATAAAATATACTCTTGTTAGGTTAGAAAAGCCTCTGAAAGAACATTTCAAACAACATTTCAACCACCATACAATTCCAGAAGTCTCCTGAAAGCCAAACTAATGACATTCTTTTAGATTTAGCAGCTCTACAAGGCAGGGAATGCAGGTTTCATTGCAGGATTGACACACTTAGGTTGGTGAGTAAATCCTCCCACACCACACCGAGGAGCATTTTCTGGTCAGCCACCTGAAATAAAAACATTACTAACACATTCATATTCACCTGCTGTAGTCAGGCAGAAATCTTCACTACATCATATAAGAGGTGGGCAGCCTCGTCTGGCCAAATTCCAACAAGAATCCAATATTAGGAAACACACTGTACAGTATATAGTCTGACGCTACACCTATCTGAGTCACTCTACACTTTGACCTGTTTCAATCCTGCTGACATAGCGAAGCAGCGCTATGCATCATACCTCACAAACTAAGGAGGAGGAAAGAGCAGAGAGGAGGATGATGAGTGGGAAGACAGAGCAGAAATCTGAGGACGGGGAGAAATAAGGACGAGCTGAATCAAAGATGTGCTGCACAGTGGATAGGAATGTTTTTAAATGTGCAGTAAAGATCATTCGCTTTGGTTTCGAGTGAGAGTGAATTGTTGCTTTGCTGAATTTAGGCCTTGTTTTGGTTGCATTGCACAAACAGAAATGTCAAGGAAAGCTACATTTATTAATAAAAATCTCAATGAAATTCGTCTCCTTCATTGGTTAGGAATTAATTACAGGAGATGTCTGTTCTGAGGTTTAACTTGTCTTTAATTCATGGCAGGTTTAACCCAAAATGACTAGAGCTTAAAGTTGGCCTCAATTATGTGATTTTCGATCCAAACTAATTTCCAGCACACTGGGAAACTTTCTCTCCGTCTAATTTCTGTGTGACATTTGCCAAACGGTTCTACTACTACTACTGTAGCTTTGAAAAACACCTTAAATGCAGTGAGGGTGGAGCTTGTACTGTCGTCATAGTAGCCAGTGGACAGAGACAGTGGGGGGAAAACAAGGCTTGAGCCCATAAATCCACCCCTCCAGTTTATTACCCAACATTAAAGGACATGTCACCCTCCTAAATCAGCAGGCCGAGAGGAGACAGCAGGGCTAAAACAGGGAGCATTTGCATGTTCTCAACATTCCTGAGAGGTGAACAAACCGCTCGACCACCTTCCTCCAGTTATATCAACATCATAGTTCAAACAATTTGAGATTACGCACTGCAGGATGGATGCCATCGGCTTGCTGTCATGATGGAGCTTTCTGAAGCAAAGTGAGGGTTTGGATATGAAGAAAAATGTATGTGTCCTGTTATCTAGGTTTTGTTTTTATCAGCATTTTCCTACAAATGGATTTAAACACTGAAATCCAGCACCTGGTCAGATGTCTGACCAGCTTTCTTACTTATTCATAGCTACAAAAACAGCTTCACCTGGACAGTCTTACAGACAGTTTAATTATTTAAAATAACACTAGATAAGAGTGTGTAGAATTAAAGAGGAAGCCACCAAGCTTAAAATTAGCCTTTCCCAATTGTCACCCTACTCAAAGAGAACCTGTTTTTTGAAAAAAAAAAAAAAAACCGTCATTGACGCGCAATCACATTCAAACACACTCGCCTGTCAGTTTATAACTCTCCTACTCTCACACACACACACAAAATGACACACTCGCACACACAGACCGAACGTGGTCCAACACACAAATAGACACCCACACATACACACTTTTTAAGCCCTCGCCTGGCATCAGCTGTCACACAACCTGTCTCAGAGAACTAAGCAGAGACAGACGCTGTCAACTTAGAGTGCCTCAAATGCCCACATCCAGCCAGGCAGAGGAGAAATCAAGCCTGTCTCCCAGTATAATTTGCGCTAATCCTTCATGGGAGATAGTAAAGTCTATGGCATATCTGCCTAATAGCATCAGTCACCGGCAGGTTCTAATCTCATATTTAGACCCATTTCCATCACGGACTGACGACAAAAGCACCAGCACAAAGTGTGATTACCTTCTTATTTTTTACATTTCTGCATGACTTGACTCCTGATAATGGCGGGGTGGGGTGGGGATTTTAAAAACACGAGAAGCAAAAACTTTGAGGCTCTTTTCTTAGTGGAGGAAGAAGAAAGTCATTTCAGGCAACTACAGAAGACAGGTAAGACAGGAAAAAAACGGAGTAAAGTAAGTGGCGAACTGTATCAGGAGAGAAAAAGCGGAGGTAAAGAGAGTGAAAACCTTTCAGTCAAGAGCCTGCACACACTCGCTCGTATTCACATCTACACATCCTCATGCATGCACACCCTCATACACTCTCATACACACACTCCCTTTCAAAGCGTTTACAACCTGTGGTGTTTGTCCTGCTCTGCTGGCTGCTTTACCACGTGCATTTGAATGCCGACTGGAGTGCATCCCTCTCTTTCAGGCAGCGCCATAAAAGACGACACACACAATGAGGGCTCTTTTCAGCCAAGTGGGGCTGCCTGGGGGTAGGGAAGCACCTCCAAAACCGCCACAGCACTTCAACTCTCAGGGCACAATGAGGTGCTGAGCCTTGATGAATAATAAGAGATTATTCATAAAGATGACAAACAGAACAGAAACAAACTATATAAAAGGGTTGTGATGAAAAGTCCTTTAGTTGCAGATTTCATCTCAACAGAGTGTGTGTTGTCTGTGAGTGTGTGTGAGTGTGTTTCCAAGAGTGACCTGGCGAAAGGAGGGAGACAAAAAGAAGGGGAGGTAGTGCAAGGATCCTAATGAAGCCGTAAATCAGAGTCCGATGAGAACAGACTCTGAAGGAGGATCACATCACTGGAGATCAATGCAGACAGCTACACACTCATGCACACACACACACTGACAAGAATAAAGACGAGAAACACTCAGACGCAAACACATGCCAGAATTCCCAAGTGAGGCTCACTTACAAAGGTACAAGCAAGTACATGAGCATAAGCACACACATTTATTCACACACACACAGAGTGACACACACTCTCATCTTCAATCTATTAAACTTCCTCCATGCTGCCCCCCTCCCCAAGAACCCACCCATGGGCTCAGGAGTCCCACCTCCTTGTTCAATCCCGCTCGTCTGAATAATATCGGCCGTGATGAATGGCGCCATAACTCTGATATCCACAATCAATCTCTGCTTTAAAGACACATCCATCTTCTGTAATGCTGGGGG
>NW_023339807.1:7122723-7134115 GCF_004916995.1 Morone saxatilis
GGGGGGGGCAGCGGAGGTGGTGGTGGGGTGCTCGCCTGACCTCCTTGTGGGAGACTGGGGTGGGAGGGACTCAAGGGTGCCGATTGAAGGGAGAAACGGGAGTGGGGGGGGCCACTGAGTGATGTCTGTCAACTCACATCTGGCTGCAAAAATAAATGAGGCTTATGAAGACAAATGAAAAAGGGTCTGTCATCCTGGTCCCCCACCTCCCTGACACACACACTCACCCACAGACAGACAAAATATGCAGAACGGATAGAGGAGGGAGGTGAAAAGACAAAGAAGAGAGCGGACGGATAGTGCCCTTCTCTCATTCTCGATATCCCTAGAAACACTGAAGCTGTTGAATACACATGGTCAAAATGCGCTTCACAACAGTAGCAGAACTGTGCAGATACGATTGTTTTATTGCGCTTTAGCTCAACTTGGCTGCACGTTACAATCAATGAAAAGCTTTTACTGCTGAAGACCCCTTTTCTCAACAAGAAAAAAGGACAACAAAGATACCAAAATGGCCACTGTGGGACTGAAACTCCTTACCTACCTATGTGTGTGTACAGGGTAGGGGGGTGGGGGTAGTATTTAGTGGGGTGGGGGGTTGTGGGGCTTAAAGAGTGACCTATCCATGACCTGTTAGAAGGGTCACCCCTCAGTGACACCACCACTGAATATTCTTCTTAATGATGTACCATGTCTTTTAACCCCCCGCAGACAAAGCAAGGAAACATTATACTGTCAGGAGGGCTCCCCCACAACTTTTTTTCTCTTTTTCCCCCCGTCACTTACTCACTCTCTCTCTGTCTTCTCGCCACCTCGTGCTGCCCCGAGTCGGATTTTTAATAATTAAACAGAGAATTTCACCCAAAGTTTTTCAGCTGTTCTTCAGGCTGTCTGATCTGCCAGGACTGGATTCTGCACCAACTGCTAGAAGTAGAAATATACTCTGTTTAGTCTGGTATTAGAAAGCAAAAGTAAGCGAGCGGACCCAGTTTTCAAAGACACATGCTTGCAAGATGTATCAGAATTGCATCTATTTGAATTCTCTAGTATGTCTTGAGAAAAATGTCCCTCTACATCTAGTTCTAACTAATATGTAATACTGGTAGCTGCCAAGACCTGGCTGTGTTAACTTCAAGTCATAAAACCTTTATTTATTTACTGTGATAAAATATGGCTACTAAATGGTAATAGTGGTCAGGAATTATATGACTTCTTGAGATGTTGTTTCCAAATAAATTCATGTAGATTTTACTTGATCTCTTCTCATTAAACCTTTGGACAAAAAATACTTGCACTTGCTCAAAAGAAAAACGCGACAAAACAAGACGTCGCTCAGTGTTAGAGAAACGTGGCAACAAGATGGCCTTCCTTACTGAAACTAAACATAGGGTAAAGAGGCAGATTACAGTGTTAAATCTCTGGCCTCTCTTAAAGTCTAATCTGGCCATTGTGGAGGAAGGGACGGGCACCCAGGTAAGATAGTTTATTGATTCTGGAAGTGGCTGGGATGGAGTTAACCCTAGCAGGGGCTGATGTTGGGGGTGGATGAGGGGCTGGGATGAAAGGTGAGCCGATGATGGATGAGAGGAAGCTGGAAATGGAGTGCGTGCGGTGGAGTAAGACGTTAACACAAAAAGTTGTAGATAGGCATGCCATGACTGGACTGACACAGCTCGCTATTGTAACTGACACATCGGTTACAACAGGCGCTCCTATGTACATGCTGTTCTGCAACGTAATGCGTTCTTAAACGGGCCCCGAGCGTTCAGTGCCGTGACCCCGCAGACCTCCGACTGGGGCCCGACCAGCCGGGAAAGCTGTAATCTCTCTGTCAAACAACTCTTCAGTAGCAGGTATGGAGAGTGTGTGCGTGTGTGCATATAAATGTTTCCAGGCCACTAGGAGATAAAATGAATAAAAAATGACAGCAAAGTGAGTAAAGAATGGTATGGGAGAGTGCTAACAGCTATGCTCTAACAAGTCTACAATAATAGCAATCAGAAAAATAAAGGCCGTCTTTAACCAGATTAGCAGCAGCAAGACAAACAACCTCTCGCCCTGGAGCTGCATAACACACACACACACACACACACACACACACACATTTCAATTCACTAAACCAAGTAGCAAGGTAAAGTTGCTGCATTGAATATCTTCTGGAATCGAAACTTTAAGACTTAAGTGTTATTAATATCATTACCGGGTGATACTTTTATGAATGACTATGAACAAATTCTTTGCAGGTTGTTGAACTGTTAGCTCGAAGGGTTTTGAATGCTCTCTTAATGCGATTTATTCTTTCAGATTTTCTTCAAAGTTGGACTGACTTTGGCGTCAAGGTGTGGCAAGTGCCTGTTCTCAGTGGGACATACACAAACACACACACGTTCACTCTCACAGACACACACACATAGCGTCTGTGTGAGTACACGGAAGACAGAAAACATTACAGGGCCCTTTTTTTGGCACCAGGCAAAGTGAGTAGGGAGGGTGGAGGTGGTCGGGGTGAGGGGGGCAGAGAGGAGAGAAAACGAGGAGGAGAGTGAACAGCGGGGGCGGGCTGAGGGAGTAGAGATGAGGGAGGGAGGGAGGGAAGGAGGGAAGGAGGTAGGGAGGGAGGGTTGAGCGTTGGAATGAACTCTCTCAGGCTTTGTGGTGCACGTTTCCCAAGGCCCCCGCCTGGCCCCTTTGATAAATGACACATGTCATTCTGTCAGCTTGTGACACTGCAGCTGGGAGGCCCTGTGATGTATGGCTCTGCTGAAAAAGGAAATCAACTTTTTTCCCTTCTCTCTCTCTCTCTCTTCCCCCACCGGTTTCTGTCTCTCTCTCTCTTCCTTTCTTTCCTCTCCTTCCCTCCAGCCCCCAGGCTAGTGCATGGCCTTATATGAGGATTTAGGATTTCCTTCTGGCCAGAAGCTTCCTCAACCCCCCCTCCTGGCTCGCCTTTACACATAACAGGCATGCATCAGCCAGTTGCGGCACGGCTGGTTTGCCATCCCCGCAACACACATTCACAGTGACGCCAACCTATTATGAAGTGACAAAGCTGCTAACCCGTCCCGAGAAAGGGGCAAACGCCAATCGGAGCAATCTAGGATTTATGCTAAAAAAGCCAGAATAAACATTACACACTTTTAGTAGGCAAAGGGAGGGGGCATGGAAGGGGGTGGTGGGGAGAGATTCCGGTTGGGCAGGATGGCTGGTGTCTCCCACTGGGTCATCTGTCATCCATGTGTCTGACTGGAGGACGAGCACACACAGCTCTGGAAACATTGCGAATACACACACACTCCCACAGGAACTGGGATGAACTAAGAAAAGTATGCCACACACACACACACTTACAAAGGCACGTACAGTATAGATGCAAGCAGATAAATATTCACACTTGAAAAGAGATTTCAGTGCAAATACCCGCACTATCAATCTTCAAACGGTGGGGGAAAAAATGAAAACAAAGACGCAATGAGATTTTATTTCACAGGACAAATGAGTCCAGCCAATGAGCTGCTCCCATTAGGCCTGCCCTAACCCTCCCTTCCTGGCAGATTAGCCTATCACGGCATCCCATTGACCTCTCCACTCCATGCGCCGCCCACGCAATGGGTGAGCCAGCATAAAGAAGTCCAATCTCTCTCTTTCCCTTTTTTTCCTCTGCATACACACTTTCTTACTCTCTCTCTCTCTAATCATATCCTGGCTCTTTCACTTCCTCACTCTACCCCCTCCCTCTCTCTCTCNNCTCTCTCTCTCTCTCTTTCTTTACACCCCTCCTCCCTCTCGTTTCTCTCTCAACGGCTGACCTGTTATCAGCGCTCTGGAGATTTAACAAAAAAAAAAACAGCCGAGCGTGAGTCAGGCGTGACGGAGGGACGTTTCCCAGTGTCGCCTCTCAATCTTCATGTGATCTCTCTCTCACACACACACACACACACACACACACACACACACACACACTATTCACCCACCACTACAAGAAATAAACACATTGATTTGAAATCAAGCAAATGTCCAAATATCACTCCAGGTTTAGTAAAATCACGATGAGGTGATGGATGTGTTGGTATGAAATCACAGGAATGAGGAACAGGATTCAGGCCATTCAGTGGGGCTGCATACACACTAATGAGTAAGAGTTCACTATGTGTTGCTATGGGGACCAGGGCTACTTTGACTAAAGGAGAGCAAAAGAGTGAGAGACACAGAAAAACACTGGGAGAAGAAAAGAAGAAAACAGCATGAAAAGGAAGGAGAAGTTGGTGAGGATCCAAGAGACAAAGGAGGGAAAAAAAGAGCAGGGTCAGACATATTAATACATTTGTTTACCAATATTTATTATTTATTAAAGGATGACCCGTAGGTCTTATATAATCGATATATTTAATTCACTATACGTTTTTCTAAGGTGAGCTCTTTTAACTGCATTTAATACTAATGCACCAGCATTTTGATTGGATTAAATAACAAGGCAACAATATTTTTAGTTTTATTATTATTATCAATGCTATTATTATTGTTGGCTTATTGGCTTAGAGCATTTTAGTATCATGTAATTCTGTTTGATAGGGAAAATATTTGGAATTTTTGGTGGCATGAAAATTATTCAAATTAGTACCATGCAGAATTATAAATATCAGCTATCTGCACCTTCCAGCAGCGAAACATTGATACCGGCTGTAAAAGGCTTGTATGTGTTTGAACCTAATGTCAGCTGAGGAAGACAGAAACTGAGCCAGAGAGCAAAAGAGAGAAAACCAAAACACGAGAAGAAGTGCAGCAGTCGTCCGGACTGCGGCCACCCGGGGGTCACGACCTGCCTACGACCCCTTCAGATGTGCACTCTGGGTAGAGGGGGGTGGTGGGCGCGCAGGAGAGGAGGGAGGGGGGAGTTGGGAAAACAAGGCATCATTAGGGCTGAGTGATGAGTGGTGGCCGTGTCTGACGACTGCAGGGTAGAGCTCCGCCAGAGGACCGACACTGCATTTATAAATGCCAGAAGGCCTTCACAATGCCATCAACAGCACCAGTGCAACAACTGTGTTTATATGTGTGTGTGTGTGTGTGGTTAGAGGAGGGGGGTTGAACCACCACTGGTATGAGCCCCCCTGTTAACAAGCTGCCTCTGTGACCCGCAGGATATTGCTATACACATGTAGACAACAAACACATTGAAAATACACAGCGCTGCTGCCACTGGAAGAGCATTCCTACCTCTAATGTCCATCTACATGAATAGTGTAGTCACTGTAGCCATTTTGTTTTTGTTTAGTCTCCTTTTTGCCCAAAGTTTGGTTTGAGCGGTTGGATTTTCTCTTTTAATCACAGCTGGAGGAGAGGAAGAGGGAGGCATGAGGAAATGAAGGAAGTGATATGACAAGAGGGGCAGTGTGTGGAGGCAGGATCCTGGGAGTGTGTTGTTGTATGTGTGTATGTAAGAAGGCAGCAGTGTTGGACTCCAAGGTCAGCCGATAAACACCACATTCACAAGTCAAGAGCGGAGGAAGGTGGAGAACCTGCAACCTCCCGTTTTTCCACCAATTCCTCCAATCCTAACCGAGCATTCGCCTCAATTAATCACTGGAATTGTTACACCATGGTAATACCAAAAACAATCTCCATGATCACACGCACAAACAAAATTTCAAATTGCTATCATCCATCTCACCTGCCCCCGTTAAAGGCACAAGGAGGGGGGGTGGGGGCAGCAGTGGCTGGGTGAACCGTTCTCTCCATTCTAAAGGCTTGGCCAGTGAGATGATGGTGAAAAATTAACGGCAGGCAGCCAAACAAGTAAAGGCGCCAGGGTGAGGGGATCAATGCGCGGCAGCCGCGGCGGGAGCAGCTATGTAAAACACTTGCCTTAAGTCAGCCGCATCCGGTTAATATTTAATCCCTCCATCCATCTCCACAAAGAGCATTTCCCTTTTAGCTTTAGCTGCCGTTTACTTTGATTACACACAACCGTTTGGGGGGGGGGCAAAGCAGGAATGATAAGAGAGCATGGTGGGTGATTTGCATGGGGATGGAAAATATTCTCAGGTTTGATAATCGCTCGGAGCAGTCTAGTGCCAGTGTGAGACAGAAGAGAGGAGGTAGGCCTGGAGAAAGAATTAAATAAAAAGAGAAAGAGGGAGAGAGGTTAAGGCATACAAAAAAATAGGTGATGCAGAATGAAGCCCCGCAAAACAAACCGAATTTCACTCCGAGGGGTTGCCTTATTTAAAACAAGAGATATGCAAATAAAGCAGGAGTAGCGAAATAACACTGATATTATCTTCCTCGGTTATTTTCCGTGGCAAATGATTTCTAGGGAGGAAATCCAAAACTGTAACTCCCAAGTGAACATGCAAATCCATCTGTGTATTCCTGGGGAGCCTTCTGCGCTCACTCTCATGTTGCTTTTTCGCGTTGCTGTTTTTGCTTCCTTCTTCTACCGATTGAAGCTTCTCATGTTTATTCTGCGCCGGCACTGAAAACTGCATTTATTACAGAAACCAAGTAATAACTACACAGTGTCAACAGCGTGGCACACAAACATATAATAACTTGGAAATTCATACAACATATGTGCATGTACAGCTAAAATATATGGTGTATAATTAGAAATAAAGGTATGTAACACTAAACCTTATGTCTCCCTCGTTATTAGTCATACACACACTTTGGCCAACTCAATCCTAGTCTCATACACATAATGCTTTTTATATTACACTTTAACAATTAAAGGGAAATTAAACTGCATGCCACCACAATGATTTAAACTCCTAAAAATTGAGAAAATATGGCAAATGGAGAACACACATGCTTCGATTTCCCTTTTTTCGCTGTAATGCCAGAAGCCTCCGACCCAAAAATGTGTTTGTCAGCCAGCGGGTTTACTGGAAGGGAGCCTTCGAGATGGGCAATGGCAACTGTTCATTTTCTCACTCATTGACCTCAACTCCCCACTTTACAATGTGGAATAAAAGCGGCCCTGTGATAGCCAACAGGGTGAGTAGCATAGGATCAAGGGAACCAGGATCTAGGTTAGTCTGCAGCTGCTGCTTTGCAAAAGGTGAACACAACCACGCACTCTGAACAAATGCATCCAGACACAAACCTGCGAGGCAATGAAGGGGCTTTTTAACCTGTCATATTGCAGAGCCTGATCTAAATCTTTATAACTGAGGGTTATTTTAAAAGCAGAAACAATCTGATGGGAAAGATCTCATACCGAAGTTAAATCACTGTTTTCAATGCATTCATCATCTCATCTTTCTGGAAATGCTTAGTTACCTAATAACAGAGCGAGATACAAACAGTAGATCACAGTTTGAACAGCTACAAATGGAAAAAACTGGACACCATCCACCCCCCACCCATCCACCTACAGACACATCACCATGATCACTAATACGCCGAGCTATTGACCGGCGAGCATCTGCCGCTGGCTGCCGTTTCAAAGGGGGAAGAGAACCGGGGCTGCAGGGCCTGTGACAACACTGACAAGGGTAAAGTGTTATTTTGCTCGCACGCCGACAGCTGGACAAGGGGGTGGGAGGGTTGGAGGGGGTTGTTGTAGGGATGGAGGGACGTGCGTGTGAGTCGGGAGGGGCATTCAGCCGGCCGGGCAGTAATTCTTAATTGACACCTGTCAGGATAATGGCGGCAGTCACAGCTGTTGCGGGAGAATTTGTCCATCGTCCCGTTCATCTGTCAGCTCTAATACCCGTCCTAAAAGCTGCCCCCCACCCTCCAACACCATCCCACCACCCCTCACCTTGCCATCCATCCAACCAACATGGACCCCCACCCAGTAACGCCACGTTTTATTGATGCTGCTGCTGGACTAAACATCGATGCCCACTGACATCGTCGAACATCCATTCTACCCACCTCCCTTGATTCCATTCAATTACTGGAATGAAAGTACAAATAATGCCAAACCACTTTTGTTATATTGCTCTATGCACTCAAAACCATGTTGAAATGACAAAGTATTTGGAAAAGCAGCGCCAAAAAAATCAAGAATGCACAGTTAAAGTCTTTTACTCCTTCCCTCATTTGTTTCCCTTTTCATTTCCCCGACGATCTCCACCTAACTTTGTCTGATGAGGTACAACTGACAGACAAGGAAAAAAAGGAGCACAGTTTAAAAAAGAAAAAAAAATTTTCATCCCCGTTTTTCACCCCCCAACACCCACAAGCACTTCTCTCTCTTTTCTCTTTGCTTTTGAGTGGCAAAAAACGTGTATTTATCCAGGAAAGAGGGGGATGTGAGATGAGAAACATGCTGGAGAGGGGAAAAGAGCAAGAAATAAAGGGAGAGGGAGTGCCGAGAAATGAGAGGAGAGATGAGAGATACGTGAAAGAGACGGAGAGAGAGAGAGGGGTAGAGAGGCATAGAAGAAGAAGAGACGGAGGAGAGGGAGAAGTACGCAGGGGTTGGGTGTCCCTGGATAGGGCTTTTGCTCTTCTGTAGTGGGCCCATCTCGTTTGTCTTGTTTGTTTGTTGGCATCAAAGAGCTGCCTCTCACTCCCCCTGCTAACTGATGTAATGAGTGGGTAAGCTACATGTTTTTTTTTTTTCCTGCACTGAGGAATTCAAATACTTATTAGACAAAATATTCTGTAATTGCTCATCTTTTATTGATAGAAGTAACATGTTAAATTTGGCTCTAGCAGACTTTCCCATAGCCTCTCGAGAAGGCACTGCACTGATCAAGAGAGCAAATTTACCCTCGGCAAATGTAATACTTTACTTAAGAAAATTTAAGATGTCAATTTTTGTGCCTTAAATGTTGCACGACTACTTCTCTTGAACGCTTCCCCTCTTATCTTCCTCATGTCTCACATAATGTGCCAGAGAAAAAAAAAACTTAACACAACATACGAACAATTTTCATTAATGAGCTCAAAAGCCTTACATGCCCACTGTGGAGCCTTAACAAAATGTAATTACTCAGCACAACACAAATATTACATAGTAATTAAGCACACTTAACAAAGAGATGATAACAGCAACAGCATGCCAGTTATCAAAGCTTTCCGTCCAATCTGAATCTGAAGTTTAAAAAAGCGAGTTTGTTATGCTGCTGCAACATTGAAAAATGAGAACAAAAATTCTTTATTTGGGGGGAAATTGTTTTTCTATGGCAGTCAGGAGTAAGACTGCTTGTCAGCCCAGTCCCAGAGGGCTGCTTTCTATCTGTTTCAGACTTGATTTTCTCAGACTAGGATTTTTTTCTTTTTTGGATCCCATGACTTGCTGCTGTTTTTATGTGCTGCAAGGCAGGCAACAAAGCACATCTGGCTGCTTTAATGATATGATTTCCCATCATACTAAGCCACCTCCATTATGACCTCCCACAGAGACATGCTGGCTGCACTTAAGCATTAGGTGTAGGTGTGTGTGTGTGTGTCTGTCTGTCAGTCAGTCTGACTGTCTGTGTTTATGGCTGACGGTGTGTGTGTCTAAAGTGCAGCGAGGGTAACACACTGCTAGTGATGGCAGCAGCGTGCCCTGAGGGCAGCTTTTGTTGAGAATGCCCCGGAAAGACTCAGAAAGAAAGAGAAAGAGACGAGGAGGGGTATTACTGCTATGGTGTAAAATATCCTTATCAATGTGAACAGGAAAAGCTTAACACATGCAGCTTAAACCTTGCTAATACTTTCCATTTGATTATATTAGTTATTCACTGATTATCAATACTAAAAAAAAAAACTTTCATGGTGATCTTGAAAGTGTTTTGGAAATGGGAATTTTTCTGTGCAACTCCTGTGCAAAAGAATTGCATTTGCAAGGATTATAAACATAACTAATGCATGTAACTAAGAAACTAATACAACACACACACACACACACACAGACACACACACTAACACAGGGGCACTTGGTGACTCGAGGCATTAGAAGAGCGAGCTGAGCATGTTTGACCTTTGACTGCCTCAAATCCCAGATGTAAATTTAACTAATAGTTTCGGAGGGTGGTGCAGGAGCAAAAGTGGCTATCGACGAGGTCGATCGATGCCACCTGCTAACGACACCACCGCTCCAATTAGCGTAACCTCTAGCCGAGTCCGACCGCCAAACACACACGCTAAAGGGAAGGCCCAGGAAACATACAGCACAACTGAAGGGGGAAATAAAACTGGCTGCTGTGGATCAATATGTGTTCCTGCTCTGTCTGATATCCCTCGTGTTGATCGGGAATAGTGAACAGATATGACAGAAGTGAGAAATACGTCAAGCTGCTGTTAGAGGTTGTTTTCGTGGCCCTGTGGGGGGCATAGAGAGGGGATCTAAAGGCAGGCCCTGCTAAAGAGGATGACTAACGTGGCGTGGTTACACTACACTCGTTCAAGTTATTCATTCCAGGAAAACTAACACCGGTCAGTGCTAAGCTACAAACACACACACGCTCTCTTCGCCTCTGTCTCTCTCCCCCTCTCTCGTTCACACACACACACACACACACACACACAAACATACACACTCTGTTTTCACTGAATTCTAACATAAACTTCTCATTTCTCAGAAGCTGTGGAGCCTTTAAGGCATCGGAAGTTATGAGCCGCTCCAACTTTCAGGCCAAAGACACTAGTCCCTTTGCTCAAAGTCAACTTTTCATCAAAACAAGACTGTTCTAATTCTCAGGAAGGAGGTTGGTGTTCAAAATCCGGTAACATTAAAAGTGAAAAAAAAAAACACACCTAGAGGCTGCTCACGGCTGTACTCCTCAGAACGCCGGTGTAGACAGAAGGGTAGGGGGGCACATAAATCTCAGCATGCTGATTATTTCGAGGGGAGAATATCACANNTCAAGTTAGAGCACAAAGGTCGCTGTGTAATCTTAGCTACCCCGGGCATGCAAAATCATTAATCCCTGGGCACTGTGATTCTCCTGCTCGGAATAAACTGCAGGCCTTCAGCAAGGCGGCTACACGGCACTGAGTTGGGAGGACGTTCAGCCAAAGTAGACGGTGTTATGATGTGGTGGTGATTTACTAGCAGGGCTGCAACACATGCAAAAGTGTAAAAACTTCAACTGAATGTCTGTATTTTAAAAAACAGTTCCCGGGATTGCTTTGGAGTGCTGATATATCAAGTGGTTAGAACAGGCCTGAGCCGTGTCATTAATATAAAAATAAATAAATCTCTTGCAACAGTTGGAAAGTGTCCACCCTCGCATTCCAAATAAAAGAGGAAACTTTACGAAAATGCAGTGCTACCTCGACACAAAAATTAAGCTCTGCAATTGTTGGGATTCAAAGGGAAAACAAAGGAACGAGACGGGAGAAAAAAAGAACAGAGGGGAAGATTGCGATGTGCTGTGGCTGGCCTGGCTTGCTTATTACAAGGTTATAAGAGTGGTGGTGGTGGGGGCGGTGGGGGCGGTGGGGGCTTACT
>NW_023339807.1:7134215-7138489 GCF_004916995.1 Morone saxatilis
CCAAAACTCTCTTTCTCTCTTTCTCTCTCTCTCTCTCTCTCACACACACACACACACACTCAGAAAAGTGAGGCTCAATATCTAAATCTGAATCCTTTTTTCGTAGTGTGGGCCAGAAATCACGTGTAAAACTGCTCTGCCAGAAAGGCAAGGCAGAAGGAAAGAAGTCGACAGCAAGCACCGGTTGAATGTTCTCCATCCTACACTCCTTCTCATCCTCCTCCTCATCCTCATCACCACCATCATCATCACCACCAGCTCCCCGCTTTAAATGATAAAACCTGCTGAGTTCAAAGTCTTCGTCGGCTGGCCCTCCTGTTCGACCCGCTTTGCACCTCATATTTCAAAATCTCTTTAAAATTCTGTAACTGTCTTTTGTTCACTCCAGTTGTTAATGCCTAACTTCAAAGGCTCGGCCTCATTAGCACAGAGGTAGAAACCCCTGTCACTCATTTACATTTGTTTAAAGGCTGCAGGGAGACGAGAGGAAAAAAAGGGGGAGTCCAAATCCAAACCACTAGAAGTCAACCTTGTCGGTCCTCTGCCAAGACCTGGTTTTATCAGTTGGTCACATTGCAAATATAATACTCCCCTCCAGCAGTGGATATTGATTTCATTACTGGACTGCTTCTTACTGTGAATGTGGGGTGAATTTGGATGGGAACGCGCAAAAAAAAAAAATACTCAACATTTATCTGTGTGAAGAAAAGGCATATGAGGGGAATCAAACACCTGATTAAAAAGGAGTGTTTGGGCTGAGTTTCCCTCTGATCTATTCAACATACACATCGTCCTTTCATCTGCTTTTAGCGCCTACCCTTAAAATAAAATTAGGTGATTTTCCACCATAATTCTTAACTTTTTTTTGCTTTTCAGTTCCTGGTTGAGACAACAGGAAGGTTGTTGTGTGTGAGTGGCTAAAGATACCAAAGGCATGCCTGTCTTCATGGAAGGATTTATTGATGTTTATCAGGGATGAATAGATCAAAGACTGCCACATGACAGGCGATCAATCACGCATCAAATCAAGGATGGCAATCCTCTAATAAAATAGAAAGAAAGGAAAAACCGGCTCTCACCAGTTTTCTCCCCCTTCTTTCCCAGTCAATTATTCATCATTACTCACTCTTGAACCTCAAAAGCTCCCTTTTATCCCCCATAACATGCCATTTAGTTTATCTCACCATTCTTAAGAGAACTTTCCTGGCAAAGGAGGATAAAAAAAAATCTCAAAGTGGCATTGCGCAGACATGTGCGTCATTTGCGCAATTAGACACATATTAAACACAACTGTGGGTCAGGGGTTGAACTGCGCGCTGTGTTAACAACACAACAAATGTAATTTAAAACAGAGTTGTAAAATAAATCTCAGCATGCAGCACAAGTAAAGAATGTGATGTGGAAGGAGATATTCTCATTTGGTACTTGTAAATAAAAACTAGTTAGCTACTGGGATGGGAAATGGACGTTATAGAGGGGCGGGTTATACCTGCTGATCGCCGCGGCTCTTGCTGCTTTCTCCTCGGCATAGTGACCGTCACTCTCCACGGTGCTTCTCATGCAGGAATTACAAACAAATCAAGTCTCTCAGTTTTGGAAAATCATCCCGTTTTTCGGGGGAAGGGGTTCTGATCTCGGAGCGGAAAATGTCTTCTTTTCAAACTGGCTGCTCTTTTTTGGACTTTATTTCTGGATCGGCTTCGACAATAAGCACAGAAATTACGAAGGGATTCGGCCAGCTCCTGACACCTTCATGTCCATCAACGATCATCTTCCTTCATGTCTCTCATGGCAGGGTAAAAAAAGAAGCAGCAGCAAGAAAAGCACCTTGAAACCCAAGTTTTCAGTTCACTCCCCCTGGAAAAAAAATCCCCCTAATCTCCAGTGCTGTTTGGAGGGGGACGGTACTTTGCTGCGCCTTTTACGCACACCAAGACTAAAAAATAAATAAACTCTGGCGGTAACCAAACAAATAAGTCCCGTGTGAGCGCACTGCACAGCTCTGATAAGTAATGTATCCTTGTGTTTCCTTCTCTTCTTTTGCCAGAGACCTGAAACAGAGAAAGGGGAGAGGAGAAAATAGACAGACAGGCATTAGATGGGTTAATGTCAGTCCCGTCACCACCACGCCACCTCAGCCCGGATCCAGCCTCACCAGTCCGGCGGAGACTTTTTCCTCCCTCCCCTCCTTCCCTCCTGCTCTCCCATTGAAAAAAATAAATGGGACGACCAGGCTTTCTCTCTTACTTACGTTTTAAGAGTCGTGGAAATAATTTCCACCGCTCATCTCATCGCATCATGGACAGAGTCGGGTTTTTTTTGGAGGGGTGGCTGATGCGGTGGAGAGGATATCACTTGAGAGAGAGGGGAAACAAACAAGACGCAGGCGCATCCAAGCTTCGCCAACAACAGATCAGGTCGACATGGACTCAAATATTTGTCTCTTTAAAAAGGCAAAAAGAGGGAGGTAAACTCCAGGGACTGATCCGAGGTCTCCCAAAAAGAAAAAAATGGAAACGCGGTGGATCCAGAAGCTGTTTCAGACAGTCTCAACTGATAGACAGACGCATCGAGTGGCTTTTCCTGCTACATTTTTACTCCTCCCCTCTCCACAAGCGTCACCCCTGACAGAGGAGCCTACCTGTCAATCTTTTTAATTGTCTTGTTTTCCCCCCTCTCTCTCTCCTTCTCCCTTTGCTCCAACAAAAAAAAAAAAACCCAAACCACCGACAAAGGAAAGGATCCTTTCGGAACTTAACGGGAGATCAACTAAAGCCAAACTTAATGTGAACAGGCATCGCAAACCACAACAAGTACTACTCAACAATGAGCTTGTTACAACTTAAATGTCACGTTTAGCGTATAAAAGCGTGGCACAGACACAGCACGAGTTAGAGGTTCGACTCCCACGGGGGGTGGGACGAGGGTTCAGCGGTCCAATATGTTATAACAGTGTTACATGATTATTGTGAATAGCACCGATGCTTCCAGAAAATGACAGTCAGGTGACAATAGATGGTAACTGCTACACGAAACGTGCAAGAGCGCAATGCTCAGTGCACACACTTTCACAAATCGCTGATGCAGGCTTCGGTTACAGGTGTAACATGTGGCCACAAACATATGTTTCGGCTACGGATCCCTCCACAATAAAAACGCGAATTAAACGGGAGCGCATTTGCGCAACACGCTCCATGATTGTGTTTAGTATTTTCAAGATATTTGGAGGAAATAGGTCGGGGCTGGTGTTGTTTTCGTGGGAGGAAAACGGTTGAGGATATGTTGGGAGATGAGGATTGATTTGTTTCACCTTACTAGGAAGTGAGCGCTGTGTCCGGGAAGGGGAGGGACTCCGACGACAAGTCTGGGGCGCTGCTGTGCTACTTACAAGGCTGCACCAGTGCAACGTTTTTAAGCCTAAATACAGGATTCGGTGCTTCTTGTTTATTTCTACTTAAGTAACCGAGAGTCCCGCTTCAAAGAATCGCGGTTTTGATTTTTGTTTAACAGCGCGTTTAGCACGCCTGTGCCCGGCCCGGCCTGCACGCTGTGTGCATGTGCAAAGGGTGGGAGAAGCCTATAGCGCAGGCTGAAGGCAGTCGGGCTTGTTACTGGCACAAACGTACGTCAAGTTGTCCGTGAACTTTGTCACATTTCGGAGCCATGTTGAGCCCGCTGTTGGTGAGAAACTGCAAGAGAGCGATATCGGTAATCGGCGGGGGGCGCAGAGGCACCGACGCACTTTCAGGAGTTCACCCGACTGCGCGGCGCTTCATCATAGATATGTCCTACTCAGCGCACTTCATGGATTTTAAAGGATCCTCCATACCGAGCAGCATGAAAAAGCTGGTCGTAAACAAGCTTAGTCCTAATTTCAGAGAGGCCGTTTCTATGCAAACCGCTGCGGTTCCGACACCCGGAGACGCGGACTTGCTCGTCAGAAATCGGTAAGTTGTTGTTGGTGAAAGGTGGGCAGAAACAGACGGGATGCGAGTGCTCGCTCCCTGCGCGTTCCGAATAGCAATAGGTGACCCAGAGCGTGTCATGAGTCTATTTGTGGATCATTATTTGATGTCGATCTATCACACTAATGTTGAGAAGTTGTATAAAGGGCTCCGCTTACCTCGATTTACCCATGTCCAGCACCTGCGATCATCATCATCATCACAAGATGGCAAAATACGTGAGGAATAAGCGCTGTACTGTAATTCCAAGTTCCGCCCTCTCTGCATTTGTCTATCAATCCATCTCGGCATCTCTCTCTCTCTCTCTCT
>NW_023339807.1:7138531-7147860 GCF_004916995.1 Morone saxatilis
TCTCTCTCTCTTTCTCTCTGTCCTCCTGTCTTTCTACGTCACCAAACTGCAAACAGAAAGTCATGGAGGGGGGGCTCAGACTGGCATCCAGAGATGGAGATGATGGAGAAGGAGATGCAGTGTTACATGGCGCGGGAATTGCAGTATCATTTCTCTCATTCGCAGCTGCAGAAGCCAGCAGTGTGTGCATGGTTATAGTAGAGAGTGAACCCACCTGGAGCCATGCCTCTTTTAGCCTCACACACAGCCAGTGATTATTATATAAATTCATAAATAGCTTTAGACTACATTTGCTCCTGTAAGGTGGAAAAGACATAAATGAATGCTCTCTTTGAAAGTAGTAGGATTTCTGATTCTATTTCTGATTCCAGCCGGAGGTAATATCTTACCCTAATTTTGATTTACTTCTACATTACAGACTGTGTGTATGCCTGATCTGATTTTAACTGTTCCACAAATGCACCTCAAGGTTTATTTAGCAATTTACTCTCAATAAAATATATATATTGTCCGTCAGATTGAGTGAAAACATAGTACATGATTGTCTCGCTCACACAGTGATCAGTGTGAGCTTGTGAACCAAGACCTTTGACCGTTAGGTTGGCTGTATTAGTGAGGCATCACCGGCACGGGATCAGTGAAGATTTAACTAACAGAGCAAATAAATATTTCTGTTTGTGGAATTTGTGGTGCAAATTGAGAAGCACTTGTCCCATGTTGCACAGCATCAGTGCAATTCTAATGAAATAACAAATATAAAAGTGTTAAACGAGAAATCTCAGTGTGAGACATTGATGACTGAAAAGATCATGACTGCAGTGAAGAGGCGGATTAATTCACAAGGACGAAATTAATGCTTTATTTCAGATGTTACTGGTGACAGCATATAAGCAGATCTTTTTAACATACAGTAAATCCTCAAGTCTCAAGAGTCTTGAGTTTTGATCCATGTGTACACTTCTGAGTAAAACTTTCACAAATGTATACAAATGCATGAGCTGCACATAAAAGGCAGAGGTGGAACCAAATTATGTGATTATGCTTTTTATGATGTTTTTAGGACTCGACCATCCTAGGTGTTTTTGGTCGAAAATGATGCATTCTCTTTTGATATTTGTTGATGAGAATGCACCCAAAAACAAACAAGCTGCTTATATTACATTTTCAGTTTTGCTTTAAATAAAAAATATAGGCCTTTAAACTTTTACCATCTCATTTAGTATTTGTCATCACACATATCAGTGACACATTATAATGCTTGTTGGGGTTTTAAATTAGCTGAAAATCATCTTGGCGTGCTGATTATTAGATTTAAAGGTTTTTGTTTGAACAGATTGTGGCTTTATTGTCCCATATCAGCTCATTTGAATTTATTTAAGCTCAGTATTTTCAGTTATGTACAAAACTGATTCCATGGATGTAAAGTAGTCAAATCAAGGTGTTTTGTTCTATCATTGTGACCCATCTATAAACCACAGAAGCATTATCTACCAGCTCAAAGTACATGTGTGACATGCACAGTAATGAGGCACAGCATGCATGCCGCTCTAAAAGACAGTAAATGATTTATTTATACATTCCTTTCTCACATATTTGTTTCCAACATGTTCCCAAAGTAAGATGAAAACAGCCGTCTTCGTGCTGAGGCAAGAAGGAACTATCTAAGATTTTAAAATTGCAGTTTGTTGTGGGTGTCTCTGAAGACAATGAATCATGACATCATGCAATGTGTTTTGTGATACAAACCTTTCCCTGTCAGTGCAGGACTGTTCTCTTCCAGAGAAAAAGGAATCATTGCCAAAACAAACCAGAGTGTCTGTGCCCCGTGCAGACATGTCTGGAGAAGGAAGCTGAAGTCTTGACCTTCAGTTAATGACCACATAAATGTTTCTGTACTTGATTGTGAATGTTATATGGTGACGTTGTGAACAAAAGGCACACACAACTGTTTATTTTTCTCCCCTTTAATCCACAAATGTTGTTTTTCTGTGTCTATTTCAGTTTTGTGGGAATCAACGCCTCTGATATTAACTACTCTGCAGGCCGCTACGACCCCTCGGTGAAGCCCCCCTTCGATGCCGGATTCGAGGGTATTGGTGAGGTTGTTGGCCTTGGCCTTAGCGCCAGCTCCCGTTACACCATCGGGGACACTGTGGCCTACTTCGGCAGCGGTGCGTTTGCTGAGTATACGGTGGTGCCAGCCAAGGAAAGTGTGCCTGTCCCCGCAGTGAAGGCAGAGTTCCTCACCCTGCTGGTCAGTGGCGCCACAGCCTACATCGCCTTGAAACGTCTGGGGGACCTGGCCAAAGGTGAGACGGTCCTGGTCACGGCGGCTGCAGGAGGAACGGGACAGTTTGCCGTGCAGTTTGCCAAACAGGCCGGTTGTCACGTGATTGGGACCTGCTCATCCGATGAGAAAGCCGGCTTCCTTAAATCCATTGGCTGTGACAGGCCGATCAACTACACCACGGAAGACCTGGCAAAGACGCTGAGGAAAGAGTACCCAGAAGGCATAGATGTGGTGTATGAGTCAGTTGGAGGCAGCGTCTTAGAACTTGCAGTGAACAGTTTGGCCAACAAGGGCCGGCTGATAGTGATTGGCTTCATCTCAGGGTACCAGACCTCATCAGGAATCCCGCCCTTCAGAGGGGGAACACTACCAGTCAAGCTGCTGCAGAAGTCGGCCAGCATTCGGGGTTTCTTCCTGCCCCACTTCCTCAGTGACTACAGGGAAGCTCTGGGTAGCATGATGCAGATGTTTGCCAAAGGGAAGCTAGTGTGTGAGGTGGATGGTGGGGAGATGGCAGAGGAGGGGAGGTTTGTAGGCCTGGAGTCAGTCTTCCGGGCTGTGGACTACATGTATGCTGGGAAAAACCTGGGCAAGGTGGTGGTGGATGTGGCACCACCCTCTGTTAGTAATAGTAAGCTGTGATCTAACTGATTGTTAATGCACAAAAAAAAAAAATCATACTTGAATTCAAATGATCAAAATGTAGGACTAATAATTTAAAATACAGATTATGTTCTTTATTTTTGTAAGATGATTGATATAGCACTATAAGTAAATGGTTTTATGAATAAACATAATGAGCAACTTTATTTTCTGCTATCATGGTTCTAGAAACTACATGCAGTACAAAGGTATATTTTACTATTATTTATGTGAGGATTAAGGAGTCCCTCATTTGTAAGACTGAATTTAGGATGAAAAAATCTAATAACTATGCACTGATGATAATATTGCATAAATATTCTGATTAAAAATCAGAAACTGTAGGCTCTGTAATTTCACCCAGAAAGGATGTTTTACAGTGTTTCCTAATCTTATGTTCCCACCTTCTGGTCCACCTCTGAAATTATTTTAGACCTGCTGCCATAATGCGCTTGCTTTTAGCACTCTCACGCACTTTATCTACCATAAATGTTTTATGATAGACTTCATTGTTTTTCTAATAGGGGATTACATTGGTATGTGCTTGTCAAAAGTGAGTGCTGCTCCAGGTGTGCTTGGTATTTCATTGCCTGTTTGTGGCTGACAGAAACGGCATTCACACAATCAATCTTTCCATTCACATGCCCAGAAGCTGCACATAATAAAAAAAATTAGTCCAGCTAACCAGGAGTTGGACTAGAAAATGCCATTACTTTCCCCCCACTGCAAGTAAAAAAATCACTTATAGTGAATGTATTGTGGAATGCCCTTTGACATTTTTTTTTTCATTTCCATTTTTTGTATTTAATTTAGTTTTGGAAACAAGAAAGAAAGCAGCACAACATATAGTATGTTAAGGTGTTTAATCGCACGGCAGCTCATTTCCACGAAATCGAAAGATTAGACTTAAAAGATAAGTGTTTGTTACAACTTTAAAAGCCTCAATAGATGGAAAGTTTCCAAAATATTACGGGATTGGACATTTTAGGAAAAAAAAAAAAAGCAATAAGCAGAAATGAGACACTGTATGTTAAAGCCCTCCATGTTGTATTAATGTGCTGTATGTTGTGTAAAACAAACACCTGTTCCTACCTGGCAGGGAGGGCTATAGTGTTCATGCACTGTGAACATGTTATTTCCTCATCCAGGTGGCCACTCAAAATATAACCCAGTGTGAAATACGTTACAGGTGTGACCCCAGCATGCAAAGCTGCTACCTTCACCAGACGGTGCAGGAAATCAGAAACACACCAGGCCAAGGCCATGTTGAATCCATAGTGTAGGTAGTCAGCGTTTGAAGTTTTATATCTTTCACATACACTGTGTTTTTTATAAGAGGTAGTTATCCAAATAAAAATGAGTTGTGATGAGTATTAACCACAAACTATAAAGATTTCAAAGTATCACTTTTTAAATAATTACTTACACACAACAACAAGAAAATGATTCATTTAGAGAATTACCTCTGGCCATTAATTTTTCTCACTTTTCAATATATTTTATTACCTTTTCCCTTAGTTTCCCTCCCAATTTTTCAAGTCTGCTTATATCCACTAAACTTCTTATTAGAAAGCCGTGCAATGTTTTTGTTAATATGATATAGTGTCATTGTTGTTATTAGACAGACACAGAAACCACTCCCAGAAGTCACATCTTTTCTTAAATTAGGCTTCCCTTTCTTTCCTTTGTCTTTGTTAAAATTATCCTAACCCTTTAAAATTTTGACTCACTGAGGTAAAGGTATGGTACATCTTAAAATCATCACATCTGACCATCATCAAACACACACATATACAACCTTTAGCTTATTACGCCAGTTTAAACTGTTGACACATGAGATTTTGAATTAACTTGGTTTGAATTAAATTAGTATCTTAATTAAAGAAGAAATTAAACTAACACTGAAAATTGAGATTATCTGACTCACAATCATTAAATAATTGCAATCACCTCTGTAACACCACTGTTTGGTCAGGCGTTATGATGCGAAAGCAAGCTCTTACATGCCAGCCACACGAAAGGTGAGAGATGTGATGATGCACGTGGACGTTTAGATGAATTTAGCATGCTTGAGTACTGTGTGCATCCATGTTGCACAACGAGGAGGAGGCCAGGTTTAGCATCTCTTCAATTACCAGGAGAGGCCTCGTCTCGGCGTCCTCCAGGGCCTACCTGTACCTCCGCTGATTAGTGAGCAGTCACAGCCCCAATTAAAGAACACAGGAACCTGGAGAGACAACACTCTTTATTTAATTGGATTGTGTTGCAGTCGGAGGCTGCTAACTGGCAACGTATTGAAGCTGGAACTGTGTAGAGTAAACAAGACATTAAAGATAGAGAAGGTCTTCAGAAGCTTTGACAGACTTTTGTGTGATTGTAAAACTTCGAAAACATTTCTTAATTCGTGGAATTATGCTAAGTGTCTCTCATTTTAGTCAAGGGTTAGTACTTCTCCTCAGAAAGGGTCATTAACACACCAGTTAAATTTAGATAGTTATGTATATGGAAGTAATAAAGGGTGGACTAAGTTTACTCTTTTTAACCTGATGTAAATGTGAATGATTTAAATGCAGAGCATAGATTATAACAAATATCATATTAATAAGATTTCACAGAAAGGAAAAATGGTGAATGTGCTGGTTTTCATTTGAGAGTACAATTTTTATTTCCTTGTGAATGGTTATTTTATAGTTAATGTAATTACCAATTAAATAGTGCTCCACGAAATTTATAATTTTCTAAGATTTGATGATATTGGTGGCGAGACTATGTAGCTTTTGAAAGAAGACTCTTCCTCTCGCAAATTAAAAGTTAAACTCATTAAACAATTAAAACACACTCAAGTTGATTCAAACACATTAAGGTGTTTTGTTTCTACAGCCTGACTTGGTCTGTAATGACCAGTAGCTTATGGTCGCTAATGTTAGCAAACTAATGGGAGGTATTGCTGTATATCTGACATTGCTTTGTCAGTATAGTTGTGCTACTGTTTCACTGTGTTAGTTAGGATGTAATTGTCATTTGTGGCCATAATGGTTTCTACTCAGCAAAGGTTAAATACTATCGCTTTAAATTGAAAATGTCTTTTGGATTTTGTAAATTTGTAAAAAACAACAAAAAAACAACAACACACAACTAGAAATCAAACTTTTTGAAATCTCAACTTTTTGTCGCATTTTAATTTTTAATTCAAGACCACAGTCAAGATGTTTTTTTCATTGTTGCACTTTAACATTCAAGATAGTGAAATTCTCAAAAGGTCTCTTTCTCTGTTTTTTTTCCCCCCCACTAAACCCTCTTTTTCCATAGTTTCCCATCGTTGTAACATGTGGCACATAACAAAGACATCACCCTCATAGTGTAGAATGGTAGTCTACCTCCAGGCGCCTAAGGGACACTGGCTGGCTGCTTGGTGCTGCCAGGATCCAGACAGTCCAGTTTCTTTCTCTGCAAGTCAGTCAGACCCCCTCAACTCCCCAACTCCCCGAGCCCCCGTCACTCCTACCTCCGCCTAATTACCAAACCTAAAACCCCACTCGACTAATTAGCCACAGCAGACCCAGGAACTGTGAGTAAAGGTAAAGAGATGGCTTCATCCAGGAGTGTGTGCGTGTGTTAAAGAGAGGGAGAGTGAGAGAAAG
This sequence comes from Morone saxatilis, assembly GCF_004916995.1. Taxonomy (NCBI): domain Eukaryota; kingdom Metazoa; phylum Chordata; class Actinopteri; family Moronidae; genus Morone; species Morone saxatilis. The sequence continues at coordinate 7,145,105 of NW_023339807.1, forward strand.
AGACAAGAAGAAAGGGAAATGGAATATTCCAGCCTCCTTTAGCGAGCACATCTCTACAGCCAATTAAAGTCATTTATTAAACTCTTTGCGAAACCTGAGTTGTGCATGACAGAATGATAGGGGAATGTGTTTGTTTGTGGGTGCGCATGTGTTTCTGGATATTTAGATGTGCGTAGGGGCTGCAGGCTCACACACACAAACACCCATCCTCACACGTCCACATGTGTCTCAGTATGGCTGGCAATCTGTCGGCTTTTCTGTCTATCAGTGGCGCGAGAGCTCAGTGGGACATAAATTACAATATGCAGCAGAACCACTTGTGTAAGTCTCAATGAAGGGGAGGAATAACTTTCTTAATCAAGTTCCCCTGATTAATTGTAATAAAGGTGTCATCCGTAAATGTGTCCTCCTGATTGAGTAATTCGGGGCCGGAGACAGTAAGCACATCCCTGGTGATTGGGGGGTTGGACAGAGTGGGGGGAGGAAGGTGTGTGGAGGACATACTGAGACACAAATAGCTCCTGGGCACACTGGCAGCCTTCGCACAACTGACAGTTATGAAATACAATTATCAGTGTGATCTGCTTAAGAATTCATCAGCGGCTTCACCGGCCAGTAAAGACGTTCGACGAGAGTCGGAAAGAGACAGGGAGGGAGGCAGGGAGGGAGGTGACACAAGAGGAGAGAAGGCCTCACTGATTAAATGAGATTTTTATTTTGTCCAGCAGATTGTTCACATTATGTTACACTATTGTGAGAGGATTATCTTTTCTGTTGTTTTCTTCTGTAAGAATCACTGGTGACAAACCCATAGAGTTTTTAAAAGGTTGATCTTTATACTTTAGTGACTCAGAAGGCATTGATTTGGTGATCTTCATACCGAAAGATGACTTGAGGTGTAGGTTAAAAGCCGGCTAAATTTGGTTATAAACAAAGGTCTAGGTCAGCTGCTCACAACCTTTTTGGTTTGTGGTTCTCAAAAATGAAGCAAAGTCTTCTTGTGACCCCTTGTCACAGGCTGCACATGTGTGAGCAGTTCAACCAAACACTGATGTGCCCTTCGGAGACCATTTCATTTGAATAATCATTACTGGCTTGAGTTATCTGAGTTATTATTTTACAATAAAGATCAAAGATAAGAGAAAAGTGAGAATAAATTAAAATCATTTGACTGTAAACATACAAGCATCTGCATCTTAGGAAGACTAAGATGTGGTTGGAAAAAAAAACAAAGGACCTTGAGTATTTTTTTTGCTTTTGTCAAAAAAATATTTTTTTGGCAGCACAGGAGGGCATCCTGATAGCTTACCTGGCAGCGCTGGTGCCCCATGTACCAAGGCTGTGTCCTTGCTGCAGCGGTCATGGGTTCAAATCCAACCTGCAGCCCTTTGCTGTGGTCCCTCTCTCTACCCCATTCCTGTCTATCTTCAGCTGTCCTATCCAATAAAGGCAAAAAGCCCCAAAAAATATGTTTAAAATAATATACATACCTTTTTAACCTGAGGCGTTGTGAGACCCTTCGGGGGACCTTGAGTCCAGGGTTTGGAACCACTGGTATTACAGTTGTTCAAACAGTCATTTGTATCAGAATATTTCAACTTGAAAAAGAAACAGTAAGAAATAGTAAGTTATCTGTGTTTAAAACAATGGTTGTATGTAAACTACACATCTGTGACGTATTAACCAAAATTCAGCCTGGTTTTAACCTACACATCTTTTGTCCCTCAAATCACTGGATCAGTATTTACTGCAGTAGGAAACATCTAGGCATGTATATCAAACCATTGTAAGCCAGCCAGTATTTGACAGATGATAATTTGTGGGCTAGTTCAAGAGCAACCCGAATAAGCACACAATTTTAAAACAGGATATAACTGCATGATAAAAAAAAATAAATTACATTAGAACAGCTTCACTATAAACACTCCATGATAAAAACTTTATTGTAGCTCACTGCACAATTGAATAAAACATCAAAACAAGCACTAACATTTCTATTTGACAGATAAAATCACACTCAACAACATTCATCATCTCATTCTACCTACATTAACCCTTTAGGGCACCTTCTGTGGCCTCTGGAGGGAGAGCGAGGGTCCCTCACTGTGTCTGTTAAGATGTAGATATATATTCAGGTGAAAGGCAAGGGCACTATTCACCACCTCAGGATTAATGACAACATCATCGCCATCGCCATGCTGACCAGCCTCATATTTCCATTGGTTGGATAAAGAGGAGAGTGAAGACGGTGGTGGGAGGGGTATGAGCATCCTGTCGGCAGGATGACGGACAGGTCCTCAGTCCAGCTCCCCCAGGTCCCCCCGTCCTCATTCTTTACTGGCCTGAGCTGGCTAGTGAGGCAGCGTCTCTGCGGCCAAGGACACAGGGGTGTCAGCAATGCGTCTGGGTAACATCGTTCATCAGACCGCATCGGTAATGGGTAGCTCTCTGTGACAGTGGTCATCAGGACACAAAAGCAAAAGGGCCCATAAACATCACATGACAGATGGCTGGGAGGACAGCTTCGGACAGGGAGGGAGGAATGGAGAGCGAGAGATAAAGTGAGATAGAGAGAGAAGGAGAAGGACAGAGGTGGAAGAGAGATCTCAGGCTGGATTGTTAAGTCTTATGAAAAGTCTAAAGCGCTGGATGGTTTATGAATGCCCATGTTCAATGTCAACTGTGAAGGGAAAAACTGGAAATCACAGGGGAAATAGTTTGCAACTGATGTCCAACAAAAATGAGTGTAGTGAGTG
>NW_023339807.1:7147896-7149505 GCF_004916995.1 Morone saxatilis
TACACGACTGGGCCACTCCTTCCTCCCCATTGTTTGCCTCCATGTCAGCCATGTCTTTGGCCAATTAGTGGGGTGAAACCATTTAACCTCCAGCACGGTGCAAACGGTTAAACGGAAGGACCGTTATGAAAGAGGTGTTTGCTTAAAAGCCAAACACAGAGAGAAGAAAGTTGTGCTTGAAAAGAAAGAGATTGTTGAGGAGACATCTTCAGAGATCCAAGCCTGCAGCGCCGATATGTCAGAAGATTTCATCAAAAGGATGTTTGGCACGACTCCGACTTTGAAGAGTTTGACAGATAAGCACAGCGTCTTGAAAGAGTTGGCCTGAGGAGGATGACGTTTTTAAATAAATTACGGTCGAAGCAGTCTGAGGTGGGGTGAAAGTTAAGGAATAATTATGGAGGTGATAGCAATGACAGAATGCGAGAAACAGGTTGCGTGAAAATGAGGCGAGGCGAGGGTGTCGAGGGCTGTCATAGAAGTGACTGCAGAACCTGTTGTAGGTCCCCCCAGAGGGAAGACAATTGTTGTGTTAGCAACACCTTTGTCACCTCAGGATGTATACTTTGTCTTCACGTGTTTACAGGGAAATCAAGTCCCAAATGTGAGGTATCATCTTCAAAACATGGGGAAATGTAGCTCCCTGCCCTCCAAAGTGATGCCGCAGGCCGTGCTGCGTCTTTCTTTGTTTTCTGGAAACAGCCTTGCCCGTCCATTAATCGTCATCCATCCATCCTCTGCACCTGTATATAAAAGGGAAATTAGAATATCCATCACTCGAGCACAACGTCAGCGTGATTGATGGGTTAGTCACAGGATCCCCTCCGTTTCCTACCCGAGTCTGTGTTTCAGGAGTGAGAAGTGAACATTATCTAGCGCCATGATCAGATTTAGTCTGCACATTTCCATCTAGGAGAGCATTTTGAGTGGATGATACACAATCCCTACGAGGAGGCAGCCAGCAGAAGGTTTATGGAAATCTAATATCATAAGGCTTTTTGGTTTGTTAGACTTGTTATTCATGGAGTGGGCCGGTGACACTTTTGATGTAACAGTATAAGACAATGTAACGAGGCAGAATCTCATTTTGTTGAAGTGTCTCTGTCAAACTATGGTCTGAAGGATGATTGGGAAAATCTGTGCAAACAGGTTTTGAGTGGGGTGTGCTAAGACTAAAATACCAACTGTTCTCAGAGAAAAGCCTTTGGTAAATAACAGGAAATGTCCTCTGAGAAGGCGATATGAATGCCAGAGAGCGCAGGATGCACGTTTGCCTTTTAAGTTAAGCAGACAGTATTTAAACAAAAGGCATAAACAGAGTCAGTACAAACAGATGATGAGAATTAAACGGATGTATGAGACCAATGTTGGGCTTTTATTAGGAATACTGCTGGCTGTAGCGTGATGTGATAGTGAAAAAGCTCAATCTTTGCATTTATTCCGGTATAATCGACTGAAAAGGCACTGTCAATCCAAAAATATTGGTGTTTAAAAACCCATATCGCTCAAGTTTATGTCTCTCCTTCTCTGTCTATCTCTCTACCTCTGTGTGTGTGTGTGTGTGTGTGTGTGTGTGTGTGTATGTGTGTGTGCTTTGACGAGGTGGAGA
>NW_023339807.1:7149605-7166145 GCF_004916995.1 Morone saxatilis
GTCATGACTTTGAACACGTTTGGCTCAGGCTGCTGCAGGTGAAGCCCGGGCCTCACCCCCACAGATCTGTATGCAGAGTGTGCCTTTAAAAAAGCATGTTTCTTTTGTTTATTCTTTGCGTTGTCTTTTCCTTTCTGTGAGTTTTGACATTGGAGATGACAGGTGTCTGTGGGGTGGAGGAGGAGGAGGAGGAGATGCTGGTAAGAAAACAATCTTTGACTGCCTGTGGGTGAAGGCAGACTCCTCTAGGCAAGGCGGCCTTCAGCGTTTAGCTGGGGGCGCAGTATCAAAATCACAGCCACTGCTGTACCCCTAAGGCGCTAATCTCAACCAGTTACCGTCAAGTGCTGCTTCTTCTTTATATAATCCTTCATTCCCCCCCTTCTCTCTGCTCTCTCCATCTCCGCCATTCCTCCACTGATCCAGACCCAATCCACAGAGGTGAGAGGATAAATGACAGTTTGGGAAGGTGCTGGGGAAGCCAGGCATCTTGAATCCAGCATTGTTTCTTTGCTTACCAGAGTTAAAAACAAACTGTAGTGCTTTCACAAAACAGTTTACGGGAATTGTAATATCATAATTAGCAGGGCTTCTGTGCTCATCTGTACCAAACTAGGCATCTCACCAGATGCTGAGAAGACCTCTGCCGTCTTTCAGTCGGCTAGACGGAAAAGGGTTGTTGTTTGATCACTGGATGACTGCTAATTTAATAAGTGTTAACTATGGAGCAGCCGAGCGAGGGAAAGAGGGAAAAATGAGGGGAAATGTAGGAGTAAAAAGCATTAAGATTAACTGATGACATGTTCAACTGTGCGCATAATATGAGGCTTAGTTAAGTACGCACATGCTGTTTGTCAATTATTTAAAACCCCAGGAAATTAAGTCCAGGTAATCTCATACGGTGTAAATAATATTCTTTTTCATGGCAGCTTAATTGAATTCATTTGACGCTTTTTAGAAATAACAGAATTGGATTTACTTTCACATGCAACCAAAGACTGTCAAGAGGCGTTCTTTGTAAAGGTGAAAAGAGGAGGAATTTAACTTAGTTAATTCAAACAGATCTGAAAGGATCAGATATGGGATTGAAAACACACAGGATTCCTCATGCCTTCCTACAGAGCTCTTATTCCTGCCCTTTGCATAAGGACGGCTCTCAAAGTGAGTAATTCAACTGTGAAAGCCCATTCTGCTAAATGCCTCGAATGCAAATATAAGGTAGCAAAGATTTTAGACATAAATTGATGATGTCGACTTATATGAATATAAAAGTTGAAATCAGGACTTTTCTGAGATCATTTAGAAACCGTTTTCAAATCTGTTCTAATCTTTAGAATGGTGAAATAAAGATCTCTTGCACACCATTATATATTAAATGCACGCTGGGAATGTCCATGATTGCTGCTTATTCTACTGTTGCATTCACTAGAGGTCCCACTGTATTAAAGCAACCAAGTATGACCTAAGTATCAGTAAATGTGCAGCCATTGTAGACTGAAGCAAAGATGTTTGACAGCGGGTTGTAAAGACCAGGCCAACCATACAGACACAGAAACAGTGGCCTCAGGCATTTCTGAATTGGCCTTACTAGTGGGATGGCATGGCTTGATGCTATTTACACACACACACAGACACACACACACACATACACAAAGAGTCTTGATGCAGACTCTAGGTGAAGGCCGGTATATGTCTGTCTTGTCTTGTGAGTGAGCGGGCCGGAGAAGGAGGTGGGGGAGACAGATTGGAGGGACGGAGGGGAAGAGGGGAAATGAAGGGATTAGATGAAACCTTTCAGTGCGTGTCATCATGCCTGACATTCTGTAGGGCTTGACCTTAACAGAGCAGCATCGTGTCAGAGACAGGGTCTCATCACCGCTGGGGAACACACACACACAGACAACCCATCAGAGATTCCTACAGCCCCGACATCAACACCCAGCATACATTCTCACATAAACACAAACATACAGACACACATATAGGCTGTGGAAATTTAGAGATAAGTGGGTGTGCTAAAACTCAGGTATCAACGAGCCACAGACATCTACCTCTGATGTGACGTACATGATTCAGTTTAAAATTATTCCATACTGATTAGCATATGGTAGTAGTAATATAAAAAAGTTGATAAAAAGTAGATACACTGTTGCCTGTTCTGGTCCAATTGGTGTTCACACAGGCTAAGAGTAAACATGATGGTCACATGGGCTGACTAATCATTCATCACAGAGTTTTGGTGACTGCATCATCACCATGACATGGGAATGTTACTCACTGTACCTTTAAATAGAATAGTATAGTTCAATTCAAAGTTATAGTCATCCAAACAGGACTGAGAGCTGGCAATAAGTTGTGTAACATGGAACTGAGGTAGACTGATAAATCTGTACCTGAGACAGTTATCAGAAGGTCTTGTGTCCTCAGGGTTCAGTTCAATGTAACACACTTACACCGTAGGGCTTTTTGCTCCCACTGTGTTACTTGGTCTGAAATGACCAGGAGCTTATAGTAGCAATATGTTAGCAAAGCTTTGGTAACAATTGCTGTATAATTGACATTACAGAGTCCTTTTGATGACTTCATGACTTTGTTCTACTTGTGCTACTGTTACAATAGCTTAGCATTTGAGATAAATGCAAAACGTTTGTTGCAGCAGCAGAATTTAGCATTGTCCCAAAACTATCCCTTATACCCACAATAGCTACTGCCCATACAGTAGTCAGATTTTAGTGTGTAAATTGTATTGGCCTGTAAAAATGTGTATCATCAAGTCCTCACATATATACAAGTACAAAGACTGAGGCTAACAAATACTACTGCTTCTTCACTTGACAGAAATTTACTTAAAGCCAGCTCATAAAACAAGAAGCATATCACAAGTCCCATTTTTCTATCCTGCTCACCTATAAAGACAGTGTCGTAACAATGACTCGCGCAGGAATTAGACTTTATCTCCCACACCTTCTCATTGGGCGGCCTCCATATTCTGTGGACAGATTTAGATTTGGCCATAGGGCTGCTATTATAAAAATATGGTTGACCTTTGAGTACCAGGGATGGTTTAGAGCAGGATTGTTCCTCCCCAATGCTGTTTAGACAGGCTGCTCCTCTCAGACTTATTAACATATGCCAGTCTCCCTAAATGTTCTCAGTCACTTTATTAAAAAATTTAAGTACAACAGTATAATTTTTATTATGCCCATAAAGGAAGCACTACCGCTCACATTAATTTTTTCATGAACGGTGAACTTTCGGAGAGAACTGCAATGGGTTACATAATTAATTTCTGCTTTCTGTTAACCCATCCCCGTATATTCTAAAGTCCTGTGCTTTGGGTTTCTTTTGTTTTTGTTTAAACTTTGTTTTCTATCTATCTATCTGTCTATCTGTCAGTGTATTTGAAGTCATTTCCACAGCTGCACGTTTTCTTTATTTCCGCCGTAAGCAAGTTTGAAAATATTTGATACATCATAAGTCACATAGAAATAGTTGGATGGGAGCACATTTTGGTGTCTGTATTTGTCAGTGAGAGTGCTGCTAGGAGTTTGTAGAAGCGGTACAGTGGTAGCAGTGTGTTTCTGACCCCATCATGCTATCTGTTCTAATGATGCTCAGACCTCCATCAAAGTAGGGACCCCCCGTGGCTCCTGGGGGCCCCTGGGCTCAGGCACAGTTGCTCTGATTCGTTTTTTTCCCCTCACTGCTTGAGGCTCGGCACAGTAATGAGAAAACAGAATTTAAAGAAAAGCAAAACAAAACAACAAAAACCCCTCCATCTTGGACTGACATTCAGTCTGTGTTCAGTCAGCTTGCTCTTTTTCTCCTTCTCTGTATCAAAAACAAAGATTGTTTTAATGGAGCAGTTCAAACACACTGGGCAGCTTTTGTTCAATGCAACATTTTTCTCTTGCCTGGCATGCACACACACAACACACACAAACAGGGAGGATTAGTGTAGACTGCGCGCACGTATGGATTGATATGTTACAGCTTACTGGACCGATGCAAGACAGAGGGGAAAAGTATTGATTTTTTGCCAATATGGCAGCGTGTTGATCCCGGGGCCACATTCATTTTCATCACTCAGATACAGGGGGGGAAAAGCAGAGAAGTGTCACACTTGTTTTGCCAGTCTCCATGACAACAAGGATCATCCAAGTCAGAGGAGGTCAGGCTGCTGATGAGAGGCGAATCTGTGTTCACCGAAACCATTCACGAAATGCCCTCCACTCTCTGTCTCTCTCTCTGTCTGTCTGTGTGTCCCTGCGTCTGTCCATCACCTCTGCTCACATTGCTCTTTCTCCTCTTCCACAGGCGCCATCGCTTCTTTTACCTTTACAGAAATTTCCTGTTGTGGTCCAGTTCAAATTCCCACATCAGCTAGAAAAACCTTTGATAGTACTTCTGAATGAGCCACTGAACCCCCAGCTGCTCCCATGGAACTACCCAGCAGCCACCAGTAAATCACTGTAGACTTTTCCTGATGAATGAAGTTTAGACACATCACTCATTTCTCTGATGTCCCTTCACTCTTTTCTCAGTGTGCTGCAGAGCTCTCTGACCAGGCTGCATCCTTCATTCCTCATTCTTCCTGATAGATTAGAGTTTATTACTGCAACCCCAGATTTGTTGTCACTGTGTATTTGGGTGGTAATATGTTTCCTGGCTCCTATTCATTTTGCTGGCAGCTGATGGGCAACTGATATTGGGGGAGGTGTGAGAAGAAGGAAGGGTAGCCACTAACCAACAGAGGCCAAGTGACTCTCCTTAGGTGATAATTGGCTGCTGATGCAGCATCCAACCCCCTGTAATTAATCTCTGTGTTTTGTGTTCACCTCTTTATGCACCATGTAATAACAAATATAGTATTGATGGGGGTCAAACCTAATATAGATATATGAGTTTACCTCATTTCTGAAATGCAAAATCTGACCATAACATCTCTAAGTTTTTCCCACCTTTACTTTAACTATATTTTCTTGGATAACAATATTATTATATGTTTATCAGTGCCAGTATTAGTCTTTCATTACTGTAAAAATCTAAGGTCAGTAACCAAGAAAAGTTTAGAGAAAGGTCACTTAGTTGCCGTAGATAGATTAAAAAATGCACTTTTATCGGGTGTGATGTGGAAAAGGGAATATCACAAGGTAAATTGGAGTCTCATCATTCATTATTTGCCTATATTGGCACATTGCGAAGTGCATTATTGCTTGAATAACAGTCAGTCGATGTTGTCCATTCCTGATATGATGGAGATGCAGCTTGTTTGGTTGATTGCTTACTGCAAAATATATCAATACTACATGTCATCATTCTAATGCAATACTTTAAGCAGACACATTATAATGATTCAGTCCATTCCCCGTGAATTACGTCCATGTTGTAGTAAAGGGTTGAAAGTAAGGGTATAGAGGTTGCTGTGGTGAATGCACGAGCATGTTGTCACAGACATAACCATGACCTAAATTATAAAGTGCTTTAGTTGCCTAACCCTAACCATGCCTTAATCGTAGTTTCTTTGCCAAAACCATGGTCTCTCTCCAACCTTCCAACTAAACACCATATAGTTATCATTTGCAGATATTAAAAACAGTGAGAATTTTTAAAAAGTTGTAAAAGATGCAAAATTCTTTATCGCTTAACTAAATCTGAATATATAATATATATATATATATAAATATTCAGTTTCACTGAATATACTTGTTTGGCGATCGGCTGAATTATAGATGCATTTCATTTAGTTTTTGTTATGTTTAATGTTGGCATTTTGATCAACAGAGTTTCATTGGACAGTTATAGTATCCAATGGTTTGCTGTCGTTTAGACAACACAGCATTTAATTTCCTCCATTTGTTACTGTTGAAATTTGGATTATACAGTATATTGTTAATTATTTCTTCTCTGGACTCCTTGAGTAGTCACTGGGATACCAGTGTATGGGATCCTCCTGAAAAATTAAAAAACATATAATTAGTTTATGTAAATGACTGCAAAGAAAAGCCTACAATTAGAATTCAGTTTTGGAAAACAATATTACAGTATAACATTTCACATAATACACATCCGTGTATTACTGTATTACATTGCAGTTGGTGATAAGCCGTGAAAATAACCTGACAGAATACAAGGCAGAGATAAGAGACAGATAGAATGAGCATCTATCTTACTGTGTTAATTAAAGATAACCAGTCCTTAAAGACATCCAACTCTTTAAATTAACACAAGATGGTGAGTCCTGCACCTCTGAGGGAAAAACACAAAAAACAGAGAGATATAAACACAGAAAGAGACAGGAGCTGTTTCCAACCAACTGTCAAACAAATTTTAGACAAACTTTTGAAATGTCACCAAAAATAACATTTTAATTATGTGTGTTTCAACAGTTGAAGAAGCTGTATACATTTCTTGAATATTAGGAGGATATATCAGGAGATGATATATATATTCTTTATTCTGATGTTGGTCATATTTCATGTTGTCTGAGGAAGACCTACAAAGAAATCTGCATGATAATCTACTAATTGGGTTTTCCGTGGGCCGCTGCAGCAAAGACTATGCCTTGGTACATGGGGCACCAGCTCTACCAAATGAGCTATCCGGATGTAGTAGTAGAAGTCTTTTGACCTTCCTTTACTGTATGTGTAGAAATAGTTTCTAGAAAACATAATCAAAAAGTAAAATATATCTATAATAGTACAATAGTGTATATCTGTAAACAGATATATTTGTCAAAAGTTAATAGCCTACACAATTAGTAGAGAAACTTTAGTTACATATTTTGTAATGTTGGCATGTAGAATTTACATTTATATCAATAAAATCAATAAAAAACAACAAATGCATTTCATCCTTTTCTGATACAATATATAATCAGCTTGAAGGACTTTTTAAGTGAATGGTGTCAGTGCATCATCTATGTCTTCAAATAAACTACAACAGTTAACAAAAGGCCCGTCCGGGTGTCTTTACTTTTTTTTTATTCCCAGTGATTCCGGTGGCGGGCAACAGTAGGAAGCTGGGCTTCCTCGCCAGGCTTTGTTCTCTGCGACTCCCCTACGGTAGCTTTCATTTGACTCCCAGTGTGAGTTCCGTGTTAATTAGGTAAATGAATACGTGTGTACAGACGGGGCCGCCCCACACTAATAGCGACACCAGCACAATCGCAACAAAAGGGCCCCACCAGCTAAGGCTAAGTTTGTGATTAAAGGAAAGGCCTCTATGGCGAGGTGTAACAAAACGGCATACAGCGGGCTTTGAAGCTTATTTATGGCGCTTTATCTAATCCCCACCACCCGTGGCTATGGAGGAGATATGGATGTATTATTCATGATAATGTATGGTGGTGACTCTTATGCAGATTCAGAACAAAGGCAAACTTTCTTTTTGTGCCTCTAAACGGCCAATTATTTTGTTTCTCTTAGACTGATGCGGAACGGATCAAATGATGGGGAAAAAAACGGTGTTTCTGACGTTTGGCGGGCCAGTTTACTGTATGTTCTTGTCTGTCTTGTTCGTCTCTAAACCCTGAAGCTATGGGCTTCCTTGGCAGAACTTCTGACTACAAATCACAGTTTTATTCTTCTCACCTAGGGGATGCCAGAGATCCTCCATAGCCCTAGTAGTAAAATTGAACTCAGTCCAACTCCACATCATGAACACACAGGTCACAAAATAAAGAGGGATCCTTAAAGACACAAATCTAGCTGAAAACATCTGAAAATAATTGGCAGTGTACCTTGCACTTCTGGGTGCTTCATATTGTTTTGTGGTGATTGTTTTTTTGCTTGTTTGTTTTTTGTATTTGGCATGCTATCCTCCCGATTTAAAATTTGACATTGAAAATAGGATGTGGATAGTTGAATATTTTGTTTACACATACGGCATTTACCAGGAATCTATTGTGTCTATGTAACATGTCAGGGGTTGCAGGGGTCAATAGTCTGGAAAGGTTTATACAAAGAATTGACCCCATTAGGCCTCATACAATTTTATGAGAAACTCTATTTATTAAGTTCAATTAAACTGCTGGGTCAAACACTGTAGGAGACGAGTACATGATGTGGGCCTACTGTATGACCATATGAGTATGAGTGTTCATATGAGACTGATTTCACAGGTTAATCTCTGGTCATTACTTCCATGCTGCAGCTGTGGGTCCATACCATAATTGCTAAACAAATAAATAACACAAAATTACATTAGTCTGCATCAGTACCAAATAACGCCAATATTATTACAGTGAATTAAGTTACAATCACTAATATAGAAACACAAAACTAAGCAGTGTCCAATCCAGATTAGGACTAGGGTCAGTTACTTAAATCATCTAATCCTGTTGGCCCATTCAGATTTCCCAACAGCCAACAAGGGATAAAAATCTGCTTATCATATGATATTATCATCATATTATCACTTTCCAGTCAGAATAGGAGTGCAAAGTCAAATTTCAAAAGTTTCTTTATACTACTCAGCTAATAACTGTTGTTTTGTGTTTTCAAAGATGACTGATGTCGATGCTGCGTTCATTGTGCAAAGCTGGGTTGGGCCTCAGTATTGAATGGCAGTTACAAGTTGGATACATGGGAGTTTTGGGTGGGATCTTCCATATGGCATGACAGCATGTGGCTGTATCTCCATGTTACTGTGTAACTGTCATGATGATTTCCCAACCTTCTGAGGCCATCGCTAGTAATGAAGTGCTTGAAGACCACTATTGAAGGTACCACGGCTTTGCATATCAGCTTATAAAGAGGTACACACCGCTATTTTGTTCATGCTGCATCTGGTCCTTACTCAACTTGAGTGCCTTGGATTTTTTTTTTGGGGGGGGGGGGGTTATGATCCAGCTCTAGATCTTGACTTATCAGCACACAGTCTTTGTTAAATGAAACACCAGTTTGGGTCTTTATCAGGGATGTGGTAAATCCAAACTACTGTTATTAGTTAATACACCAATCAGTATTATGTCCCCCAAACAGGCACTTCTAGTTTAAGATCAAGTTTGCTGATGACACACTTCTCAACCACCTCTTGGGTGGGGGACAAGAACATGGTCCAGTTTTAGAGGGCGTTTTTACACGTTGTGGAAAATTTTATAGTCCTCTTTGACACTCCCAATATGAGATGAGAGCCATTATGCAGACTGACATTAAAGGCAAATGCATGAGGTAAAAGAGGTAACTATCTAGTTGTATATTTGATTCATAGCAAACAGTTAAAGTGTGCAAACACATCTGTAGAAAAGGACAGCAATGTGTTTACTTTATGAAGTAGTTTTGTCAAAAAAAGTTTTGACAAGATCTTTTCGCCTGTTTCAAATTTGTTTGATATAGCATCAATACTCTGAGTGTATAAAGTTCTCACTCTTTTCTCTGAGCCTTTATGTTAAGTCAGGTTGAAGTTCAAGTTCCCAACAAGACGAAGCATTCTGTAGTGTGAGAAAATCTTAAAATGTTCCCTTAAACATAGATTTTGAAATCATCCTAACCAGAATATTGGTTGGGATTGCTATTGGATGAATAAGTCAATGCCAAACCACACCAGAGTTACGTGTGCAAAATAAAAGACTGTCATTAATTCAAAAGCAGTTAATAATGGATGAGGGGAGACATCACTGAAAGCTATTTACAGTTTGAGGAGGCAGACATATGAATAGATGACCCTTCCCTCTCTCGCAGTGACAGTCGAGGGTTACTTTACAAAACTGTTGGCAGCAGAAGATCTTCCTGTAGCAGACAGACAGAGCTGCTGTCACTCAACACTGAGCTGTCACCCTCTGCTGAGATGCCACGAGTGTGTGTGTGTGTGTGTGTAATTGTGTGTGTCAATGTGACAGGTCTGAATTAATGAGAGGTACGTGTCAAGGGGAGAGAGAGACGTTGAGGAGTAAGGAGGGCAAAGATGGCAGCTAAGCAGTAGCGATTACAGCATGTGTGTATGTAGGAATGGCACTCAAAAGGATAATTTTATTGTCTCCTGCCTGGTTATTTCAGGTGAAGTCAGAATCAGATAATTTTTTAAAGTTACAATCTTTGACAGTTCCATATTAAAACATCTCCTGTTGCTCCATGTCCCTGTTATAAGAATACTAGTAACCAACATATAAAAGCTTTTATATTTGCTCTCATAAAAACCCAGTGTCTTGTAGCTTTTCTTTAGGACAAAGTCTGTGTGGTATAGGAAGTGATGTTATTTATATTTCTGGTTAGCTTGGACTAAGAAGAAGAAGACTAAAAAGTTACTGCCAAGTTAGTAGCTCTGTGAGGCTATACTTAGGCACAGTGATGGAGTAAGTAAGTAAGCTTTGAGCTAAAGGCTCACTTCACTATGCTAACATACTCAAAATGACAGTGTTTCCTATGATGATGTTAGCAGTTATAATGTTTACCATGTTCACTATCAGCACGTGAATAACATAAGTGCTAAATAGCACTACACACAAAGTATGTGTGTGTGGCTTATGGGAATGGCATTATTTTTGCAGGTATTTTAGTCATAAACCAAAAAAACAAATTGACACGTTGGATGGAAAGTTAGGAGAACACCAATGTTAGAATTCATCCGGAGGGGTATGTGAGTGACACTATCACATTTCTTGGCAATCCACCAGATATTTTTCAAGACATTCAAAAAAGAAAAATGTCAACTTATGGTGGCGCTATATCAAATTTAAGGGGATCACTAAAGTCAGAGGTTTTATCCTCTGGGGGACATGGATGTCTGTACAAATTCTGGAATCACATTATAACTCTATTGTAATATCTATTGTCCGCTGTTCTGCCTTTTTCACTCTTTAATTACACAGTAACAACAACGTTGTTAACACCAAATTTCAGTTTAATTTCCTAGTACTTTACGCCTTAGGTACCCAGTATTTACAAAATTTATTCACAGTATAATATATTATCCTTTCCTTTAAAATTGTCAAATTGTTTCTCCATTGTTCATAAGCCTGGGAACCAGACAAATGTACAAGCTCTACAAGTTTTTTTGCTCTACAGGTGCGTCTGACCACCCCGCATTCAAACAGATTTCCTCCACTCCTGAAACTGGATATGCTGATGAGAAAGATGTGTTTGACGTACTTCCGACAGGATTTGGTGAGTTTAATTTACCACCTGCTACATCACATCTTTTGTTGCTCTGATTGTATCCAATTGTGTCCAGAGGCATTTTGGTCCACGCCCATTGATAATGTCCTTCAGAAATCAAAAATGAACTTGAGGTTCCAAAAAACATTTGGCCAGTACACCGAGTGGTATCTGTATGAGCAGACAGACTTGGTCTTATTTGCAAAAAATATTTGATATCTGTCTATGAGACATTTGCTGCCATCCCAATACATGAAGTTGAATGGATTTTGTATTTATTTTGTATTCACAGTGTCATAGGGGTACTCCAGTAATTTAGATATGCATTTGTGTAACATTTGGGGACTCACTAGAGATAATGTCAAAATCAAAACAGTGGAGGCTGAGATCTCCTGACTTTTAGTCTCTAGCATAAATCAAAGAGTCTGCAATGCAACTGGACAGTGTATTTAATTAGATAATATAATTTCTTTAAAATTTAGAAAGCTCCCTCCAGAGTAACAGAAGACATTAACTGTTTTCACAAACTGAGTAGGACTCCTTGTGATGAGTAAACTGGACATAAAAAATAAATGTAAAATCTGTTGTGTGCCCCTTTAATTGAACAGTAATGTCTTTTTCCAGAGATTACGTCCCAGTTCCTGACTAATAATCTTTGCACCTTGCTGTAAACATTATATGTTATATATTACATATAACTGGAAGTACTTCCTACTAAGAAAATGGGTCCTACCAAATGTTTTATGTGAATTTCCCCTTAACCCTGTCCACCAGCAGAATCTATTTTTATGTCCAGTCTAACCCATTCAAATAACCAAAACAGATAATGGTTCATTTTAAAGTAATAAATCATTAATCAATAACATCATAAATCACATTTTTAATGCATAGTTACCTTGAGGGTTAGCATTTTACCATATATCAGTATCACAGTAAATCTGAATATATAATTTACAGTATTACTGTAGTATCTGCACAGTTTTCTTTCCTAAATAGCATGTTTGGTTGAAGATGGCGTCTAAAAGGATGTGTTGCTCCACATAAAGAAAAAGATGCAAGCGGGTGACTCAGATGGGTAAACCTCAGTTTTTATGTGTGTTCATTACTCTGTGTGTGTGTGTGTGTGTGTGTGTGTGTGTGTGTGTGCCAGTTTCCCCTCCTGACTGAAGGAGAAAAACAGCCAGGGAGAGTCTATCAGCGTGGCACCCTGCTCCAGAACATTCTTGATGAAGCAAAGGTTGTCTTCATTAGGTGCATTAATATTCATGACGAATGGTAATTTTGACACAGAAAAGGTCTCAGTAACCTTTTCTCGTGCATTTTTTCACTTCTCAAGGAAATTACAGTCCGGCAATGACTTAATTAATGCTTGGTTTCCTCGCCAAGTCGTTTGAGGGCCTGTCACTTTGAGGTTGGGGTATCTGTCTCACACCGACAGCGATTGAGAGAGAGAGATAGAGATAGAGGGAGAGAGAGGAAAGTAGGATTTCAGAGAGATAGGGAGGGACAGGATCAGTTGCTTCTACACAGGCTTATTTACCATTAAATCCTCCACTGTTTTCCTCCATATGCTCCACCCCTCTCCTCTCTCTCTCTCTCTCTCTCTCTCTCTCGCTTTCTCTCTCCCCTCTATACTATCCACCCCCTCCATTTCTCCACCTCCTTCATTCACTGCGTTGTGGTGTGTTGGTATATGGAGGATGTCACCCTCAAGGCCCTGCAGGCCTCACATTTCAGCCGGGAGATCATGAGATGTGACAGGATGTGACTTTTCACTTTCCTCTCTTTATCATCTCAGGGATCGTTCTGCAACATGGCTTCAATGCCGCTGAACAGCGAGACACTGCAGTCCTCAATGCATTTCTAGTCCAAGGGCTATTACAGAAATAAAAACAATCTCTGTCACATACTACTGTCTGTGAAGCGTGCATATGCTTTAAGTGTCTTAAAAGAAAGAATAAGTATATTTTTAACACAGCTTTTGAGCTCCCACAAGAGTACTGTTGACATAGAGTCACTATAGTTTCTTTTTTGTTAATTTTGAAATTAAGCCAGCCATTGAAAATAACATGTCCAAGTATATTAAGAGGCCATCTAAATTTGGCAAAGAAAAAAAATCTTAATTAATAATCTAATAAAAATATTGGAATGTTTTTTGTTAATCTTGTAAAAAACAATTTGAGTAAAAAATTTGAGGTGATTATTTTCCAATTATTATTATATCAGTATGGAGTAATGACATTATTTGGCAGCGTATTACATTTAAAAACTTTATTGCATTTTAACCCTTTAGAGGCACATTTTTAGGAGACTGTAACCGATCATTGCATTATCCATCAGCTGTAACAGCGCTGGCCACCACACACACACACACACACACACACACACACACAAACACAAAGATCAAAATACACACACACCCAGCAATCTAAAACATTCAATCCTTCCCATTTCCTCTAAGACAGTAAAATATTTGAACATAAGGCAGCATTTCCTTTATCATGTCCCATAAAAATAGTAATTTGCCGGAGCCCCTTGTAGCACAATATGGTAGGCAGTGTGTTTTCCTGATAATGTAGAGATGACAGATAGGTCCATACTGGGAGGTTTCACTTCACTCTGGATACCAGTGTAATAAATTGCACAGGGAAGAAAGGAGGAGAGGGAAAGATAGAGCAGGAAGAGAGAAAGATAGGGCAACAGATAGAGACTGCTCCGACATCTCTCTTCTCTGGCCAGTAGAAGGCTGCACTGTGGGCAGTGATTATACGCTATGAAAATGTAGGATTAATTAGGCCGGCAAGGGAAGGCAACCCTGTCTCATTACTGGCACACTATCCCCCCTCAAAGATATCACCGCTAACATGGCCATCGCACTAATGCCAGCAGACAAAGTCCTCTCTTTTCTGCCCATCGCCCTTATTATCTTATTTAAGGCCACTTAAGGAGGGCCCCAAAGGTGGGCGACACCGTAGATTCTCTTCACTGTACGCCGCCTTAATCAGAGCCTCTCCTATGCTTTCACCTAGAGTTATATAGAAAAAAAAAATTATCAGAGAAGAGAGACTTTCTTTTTCAGTTTAGCACTACATGTGTGATTGGGTGGAGCGGGGACAATGGTGGCACAGTTTCCACTTTGTCACAGGAATAATTAGTCTATGGAGACTTTGCCCTCACTGTGTTGATCCTCTGTTCTTCTCGCTTTATCCATTTTCATAGATAACGTGTCACACGGCCAGCGCCTTCCCCTCCCCATAACATCTGTGATTCTCCATCATACGCTGTTCATCTTCCAGGTCTTTATCTTTCTTATTCGTCAAATATTTCACATCACGGAAGGCCAATTTTCAACACGGCCGTGCGGATGATGTGGGACTTTGCTGGGATCATTTAATTTTTTTTGACTGCGATTTGAAATGATCATTTGAGGGATAATCTGTAAAATCTTTTTTTTTCTCTTCTTCTGGTGGTCACAGTTGTGGTGTTATTTTTTTCACTACTTCGATTTGGTCATTGGTAACTATTCTTACAATTGTTATTTTTCAAGAAACAATAGAAAAAAATGTGTTGATTTAAGCTTCTCACATAAAGTCTTTCTTTGTAATATATGAAAATACATTGAATTGTTTTAGACAGTTCTATGATACAAGACATTTGAATAGACAATTATCTCCATTATTATTATCATCATTATGATTATTACTAAGAATGATGTTGCAGAGTCATCATCCAAATGTGAGCCAATCTTATTTCCTCCACTGTAAAAGGTGCCTTTTTGTTTCATAGGTTACTCGAAGGTCTCAGGTTAGAAAACAACAAGACACAGTGATGTTGAGGGTGGCCACTCGTGCGTGATGTTTAAAGAATATGACCTTGTTGCCCTGTGTACCATACGGGCCTGGCTGCCAATTGTAACATGTTGTGGAGCCTACATAACGAAACCTAATTAGATTGTTGAGTCAATCAGCATCCCACAGGTACATAACATGGCTATAGAGAACAACAAACCTGTGTAATTGCCCTGAACATGATTACACCTCTCACCAGGACTGAGTGCTTCAAACACGCTTGTTTTTGTTTTTGATTGCAAAGTCGTTACATGTGCTAATTGTGGCGTGCAAACCTGTTTGAGTGAGTGTCAGCTTTGAGATGGAAGTCTAAATTGATAAACATTCAGTGCAATAAATGACATTCTTCCCACTGCACACGCACCGAGCTCTTTGCCTTGGAAATAAAACAGCGTCTGTGCATGTGTGTGCGCCTAACTCTGCTGTTTATAACCACTGCGAGAGTCTCACCTCCTCCGAGCCAGACTTAGCCGAACATAATTACCCAGGGCGCTCTGCGATAACGCCTACTGTCACTCCTCATTTACAAGGCCTGCTGGAACTCCACTCAATTAAGTAATAAAACATGTTCTCTACTATTACCCTCTATCACATGAACATTTCAATAGTGCACATCCATAATTGACGCGGGCTGCTCTCCCTTTAAATTGGCAAGAGAGTTGTGTGAAGAGGAGAGGAACATAATTTAGTCAAAATGTTGATGTGTTGGTTCGGGATTATTCAACTGCAGAAGCTGACATAATTTCCTCGTTCAGAGTTGGTGCTCATCTTAACTTCTTAATCAATAATTCTGCTGCAGGTTCACCTGTTAGTAATAAGCTGCAACATTTTTATGTAAATGAATGTCCATGTTGCTACTTAATTATAACAGATTGATTCATTAGAGCTTGTACATTTGTGATTCCAAACACCTGGCAAACATTTTTTAATAATCTTTTGATGAATAAAGAAAAGAGCATTACTTACAGAAACAAACTCCATCAACAGAAAATTCTGATTTGAAATTGACCGATTAAAACATCCATAACAAATGAAACAAAGCTCCCAAAACAAAGAAGGTTTGTACTAAAGAAATTCTGTTTTGTTTTTTGCATGAGATGCATTTAATGAACTTGAACTTTAAAAGATTCATCCATTGATTCTCTGAGCCATACTAGATATAAAAAATACAAAATACAAAAAGTAGACACAGAGAGAGTAATGAAAATGTCTTCTCAGTATTTATTTTCCTCACCAACTTGATGTTGTAATGTGCCTCCTCTGGAGAGTCAGCAAATGGTGATGTCTTCTGCTGCTGTACCAGAGAAAGAAGAGAAAAGGTGTGTTGGAACAAGGGATTTGTGGTCTGATGCAAATATTGCCGGGACCGGTACTGGCCAGTTGTGACCTGACTACGAGAGAAGAAATGTAGTCTGATGCAAACGATGAGTTGGCCTGCAGTCAGAGCCCTTAAGTCGACCCTGAGGCAGTTAGTTAACTCCCAGACTACCACGTACAGTACTGTGGATGTACTGTAGTTGCACTACAGCTGCACTGTAGCTGCTGTGCTCACTGTTTTTCCACTAGGTGCTCTCCAGGGCCGCCCCCCCCCCCCCC
>NW_023339807.1:7166166-7177812 GCF_004916995.1 Morone saxatilis
CCCACTCGCCTGCAGTGATGTCTGAGGCCACCACTACAGGCAGCTGCCACACCTCTGCTGAGGCAAGAGGGTCCTCTGTGAAGTGGGGTAACATTTCAGATGTGTTGCCATTAAACACCCAAGGGACTCCAGTGTATGCACAGTTTGGAAGCAGAAGTCTGCATAGGTCTCGTAAAGAAACACATACCACAATTTGTTGCTAATCATGCCGAGAAAATATATTTGGCTCAGCCTCATCAATTATAACAAGCTGAATCATAGGCTTATCACTGATGTACATAATGTCCTCATCCCAAGTCACATGGCTGAAACCTGGAATACAGTACAGTACATTAGGTGTCATATGGTTGCTCTTTTGTCCGCTTGTCTTTATGGGACATACTACTTAGATCACGCCAAGTAAGATGGTATTAAGTGTCAGAGATGAGCCATAGCCTCCTGTTTTCTATTCTAACTTGGGGCACAGTATTGAATCCTCGGAATACAATGACTGCTTTTGTGCACACTGAGTAGGTGTTCTTGTTTTATTCATTCTTCCGGGATAAATGCAGTGCAGTTTCAGTGAGGTAACGCTGATATCAGCTGTATATCAGCTCTACATGTGTCTGCATACCAGTGTTGCCTATAAATGTTCCTGCTTAATTTGCATCACGCGCAAAAGTTTTGTTGTCACTGAACTTCCATACGGGTGAGTATGTGACACAGTGAGAAAGATTCCTCACAAACTTGTTGGTTGTGCAACACAAATGATACGAAAGCTTTCTCCATCTTGGACTTTCTGACTTTCTCCATTCCCTCGAAGGTCAGAATTGTCTGATTTTTCAATTGCCAACTTTGGTAATCTGCAAGTCAGAATTTTACAAAAGTCCACTGATTGCAGCGATTCCTTTGAAATGATCTGATTTTGTCCAGAAATTTAGTTATCATGAATATTGCTATGACCCTTCGAGCCATGTTCTATATGAGTATGTGACTGTGCACACATATGTCTCCTGTCACTGACTGTCTGTGTTGTCCTGTTTCAACCAAATAAATGAGTGCCAGTACATTTTTCTGTGTATGTGCATGTCTATGTTACGGGATCTACCCGCTGATTACTGAGGGCGAGTCTCAGCCTTTGGGAGAGTGGCGAAGGGCTGGCTAAGCTCTCAGTGATGTCAGTGACGTTTAACGTGGAGGAGAAGGCCTCTGCAGTATTGCCCACTGAATCGAATTCTGACCGCTGTGTGTTTGTTTTGGACGTCAGGGCACGACAATTGACGCTGAACAGACCCCAGACACAGGCCAACAGAGTGCAAGGGGAACGGGTGGAAGAACCTGTGGCATGCTGGGTAACGAGATCCGGTGAGACCAGGGGCTGGATCATGGCAACCTGTCACGCTTTATGGATGTGAAGTAGTAATTTGTGGTCATTATTATTTCATTGTTTATTTTTTTAAACATTACTTTGATTTCATTTTTGTTTCGTCCCGTAATAGAAAGTCAAATGAGAGATGAGAGAAAATGAATTTAACGTAATTGAGTAGCTTGCAATTTTAAATAATTTTAATTATCAGTTGTTTATTATATGTCTTACTGTAAATTTACCTCAACTACACATGGAACGAGGCCTTTTGATACAGGTTTTTAATTGGCACTTAAGGCATACCCAGCTTCCTCAGTTGACCTAATAAATGTATACTTCCACAGCATTAAATCCATCATAACGTATAATATTGCCATGTCATACTGTCATATTCACCATATTGCAACTCTTTTTAATACAAATACTGTTTTCATTCACTTAATATACTTCAGTAGATTACGATTTTGTGGTTTTTTTTGTTTTTTGTTCTATGTTAAGCTACTGTCATTGAAGACAATCACTTCCCCCACAGCTGTTTCACTTTAAAAGCCATCTAGTAGCTCCAAGAACATTATCCTCCCCTTTCCTCGTCAGCTTATGAAATCAAACCTCTGTAGGAAGTAATGGACACAAGAAACTGCAAAATTCAGGAGGAACGATTTAACCAGGAAGGATTGAATTAGAGTGAAAAAAAAGTATTTTTGTGAAAAAGCTTTTAGATTCATTTATTTATATTTAATATATTTATATTTATTTATAATATTTTCAGTAATTAAAATATCTTCTAAACTCATATAGTAAGAGACTTCAATTAAAATCTTAAATGATGGCATCTAGTGGTGAAGTTGCAAATTGCAACCATTGGATTACAACTTCGCAAGAAACGCAAAAGCCCCTGTCTAGAGGTTTTTCTGGTCTGGACTACTGTAGAAACATGGCGGTTCAACATGGCAGCCTCCATGGTAGAGGACCCGCTCCCTATGTTAATAAAACTGGCTCATTCTAAGGTAACGATTCTTATTTTTAGGTGATTATACACAAATGAAACATACTTGTGAAGATTTTATTCTGCCAGTAGATCCTCCTAAATGTTACACACTGGACCTTTAAGCAAAAATAAAACTCAAAACATACCACTAGTATTAGTGGTATATCTTGCTTATACCAGCATGCTACATTCAAAACAAAATACAGCTTTTACACAAATTAGAAATCAGTAGGCTTTAGGCATTATTATTCATAGCCACTAAAGAATATAAAGACAGTAAGATTGCTTGCGGCTCCCATGATAGCAAGCCACTAATGACAGTAAGCATTAAAAAAACCCCACAGCTTCTTGACATGTTAAAGCCGGGTTAAATGACGACACACACAAACACACACACACACATACATACTTCAGCTCAGGAGAGGCGAGAGGAGACGCTAAGGTGGTAGCACAGGGAACTAGGCGAGAGAGAAAGTGAAGATCTGGGGCCTTGGCAGGAATCAGCATGGCATGACAAGGCTCCCATTACATCTCATGTCAGCTCATAAACTAATGGAGGCATTAGCATAGCTTATAGTATCACTATGAGTCATTGGAGATGATATATAATTTAGAGAATCTGCGACTCAGCCCTGAAATCAGTGATTCCAGTTTACACAGCTTTTGTTGATGAGAGCCTTTGCAGATGCAGGAATATACGAGCATTCATTGTGTGTCCTGTGCATTAACACAGCATCGCTCTCTCACACGAACTCACTCACACACACATGCAAACATGTACACATCCTTGCATCAGGAGGCTAATTACTGTAGCTCATGCGTTACTGATACCATCTCCTATTTTTCTCCCCTTCCATGTCTAATAGTTGTGACAGTAAATGAAGAATGCCTGGGGGGGCATTTTCATTGTGACACGTTTAAGAACGGCAGCAAGAAACGTGACTTGCATGTGTGCGCGCAGCTTTGCGTGCCTCTTTACAATTGTTCAAAGTGCTGTCACAAAACACAAACACACACGCTCAAGCTTGATAAGATCTGTTCAAAATCTCCATCAAAGAATTGTCATCTGTCACAGCTGAAGCGGTGCGAGGGCAGCGCTGGTTGCATTTTCGATCAAGATGAGTATGGAAAAGCGACTGATAGGCTGTGACGGCACCAGGGTGTGCCTGGCGCCTTGGGGGCATCGCTCTGCCCAGAATCAAGCCTTCATTGTGGGGGAAGGAGCTCTCAGGGCCCCTTCTAATCTGACGCCCATTCTCCTCTCTGTCTCACCTGCAGGTGGGAGCTCACAGAGCTAAAGGCCTCCTCACAATCAGCGTCCTCTTTCTCCCCCCCCCCCCCGGCTCCCTCCTGCCTCTTCGTTTTAATCCCCCATCCATCCATCTCTCCTCACAGGTGCTTTCCTCCACACTTGTTCACAATTAGCAGCTTTCATTTTGGGGGGGAAATTCGCTCCATCGTTCTTTTGGCAAATTCTCTTTCATGGCTTTTATTTTGTCCTCTCTGGATTTGTCTCACCCTCCTTCTTTCTATTTCTTTCTTCTATCCTTTCTTTTTTCCTTGCCCTCCTTCCGTTCCCTCTCCTCCCTCCCCTTCTGCTATACCTATCTATCTATAGTCCGGCAGATGCTGTCCCATTTGTACTCTCCCCCATGACATTCCTACGGGGGATTGCTTAAGGATTCAGGAGCCTCGGTGCTCATGGATCACACTGACACTTGGTCAGCATCAGCAGATTATGAACTATAGGCGCCTGACACCCCGCCATTGTTCCTCCATCTAAATATGAACAATAAGGCCCATCCGACGCCCACGCTGACAGCTTATTCGCTCTTATCACTCCTGTGGAGTCGCCCGGCATGATCTGAGCGCCTCCCCCTTTCTCCTCCCCCCATGTACACGCCTCCCCTCGCTACCCCTCAATCCTCCACCTCACCATGTTCCAGCCTCTTCCTAGCCCCGTCGCAGGGCAGGGGTGGAGGGACTGGAGGGACAAAGAGAGGGGAAGGAAGGAAGGGGCAGAGGGCAGATAGAAAAGCTTACAGAAAGATACAGATGGTGGTTAGAAGATCATGATGGCCTTTTGGTGCCTCATTTGGAGGATGCCCTTTTGTTCATGTACAATTTGGCACAGGGGAAGAAGGGTTCAGTCAAACCTCATAGCCACAAACTTTTACACTTAACTCTTATGAAACACACAGCATAGAAAAGCTGGTGGGGCATCCTGGTGGCTCAGCTGACTAATGTAGTTATAATTGCAGCGCCCTGGGTTTGATTCTGGCTCGAAACCTTTGTCACATGTCATTATTATATTATCTTTTCTCTAATTGCTTGTCACTGTCAACTGTCAGATGAGGCAAAAAGTCAAATACTGCTTGAACTAATAGAGAGAAGATGTTTTGATACAGATTTCTGATAACAACACAGGTAGCTTCTATGGACAGCTATGAACATGAGTTCAGCTTTTTATTTGGAGCTATTATACACGACACAACCAAACTGCTGACAACATCGTTGACTTTGGAAAGCCAAAACCCCAGATAATGTTCCATTCCAAGTTCTCACTTTCTACAATATCTACTCATGGTAACTACAGTATGGTCAGGGAAAGATCAAGGTTATGGATAATAAACATGTGAACTCTGGTCTCCTGGACAGCATACATGACCATCCACCTTCTGACCTTCACCTCTTTACTTCCCACCTTGCAACATATACGGGAGACTACTTCCTGTGTTGGCACTGAACTTTGGCATTCGGCATAAATCGTGAGGTGCAGATTTGTTCAGTAAGGACAGAATTCCTAAGGCCACTGAGCTGTTTCCACATCATATAACAACCCGAATATCAGCAGGGTTCGGTTAATGGACTGTTTCTCCAACCACGACACTACCCCGCCACTGATCTGCACATCTCTGTCACCATCACAACTTCACAACCTCCACCATCTTTTTAATGAGACTGGCCAAGTTCCCTGTTGACAGCACACCTTCTACATAAAGAACAGAAAGAGAGGGAGAGCGAGAGAGAGAGAGAGTATGATGGGCGGGTGAAGAAGAGGAGGAGAGCAGTATGAAGAGAAGGAGGAGGAGAGCAGTGGAGAGTGGCGAGGCTTTCTGAGCGGAGCAGGAATTAACAGGGCCCCAGGGACGGCCAGATCAGAGCCGGGGTCCCCAGAGAGCACTTACCACAGGGGCCCCCCACGCTTGTTACAGCAAGGCAGGGGCCACTAGGGGACTCCCAGGGCTACACTTCACAAATGCGGGGCTCAATTCACCATGCAAGATGGTTAAAAGGCAGACGGTCAGGGTGGCTGGGAAGGAAGCACACCGCAATTATGTATCGCTTTGAAATACCCTACTATGAGAAAACCAGAGAAATTATAACAAGCTCAGATATGTTTAAGATCAATTTGGGAATAAATCCTCGCAAATGACGTATTCCTCTTCCCTGAGAACATTACACTCAAAGGCTAACTTCCATGTAGGGTTTTTTAGAGGGCTGAAATGCCAACCAGATCACTGGGGATGAGGGAATTAGCCAATAATATGAGTCCTGTTGAATGACACAGACACCACCCATTGGCAGCACCATAAATTCGTGACTGCAGTTCTCCAGTGGCACAGTCAGGAGTAGTATCACATCTAATCCAATATCAGTGACACTAAAACTCAATCCAGCAAATGAGATCACCCAGAGAGTTGAGGCCTGACTTCCTCCTTGTACATTAGGAGAAAGAAGTGGGAGACAGAAAAAAGAAAGTAACAGACATGAGGGGGTGACTAAGAGGAAAGCCTGCTGCAAAATAAAACTTTACTCATGCACCGAGATATTTGACATTCTCATTTTAGTCATATCATTTTAATAGTGAAGACACAAACACACGCGGGCCCATTTATAAACACTTCATGCACAGACGATAGCCCAACTGGACTGGAATGTAAGTATAATAAATGAAAACAGAGTTGTGTTGTGTGTCTCTGGGACTTTTTTTCTTCACCTGAAAGCTGTCTCTAAGAATGTTCATAAGTCTATTCCTATTTCTCTTGGTGAAGCAAAAAAAAGAAGAAGAATCTGTAGCTCAAAGTTTTCAGCAGTATCAATATGTAGTTAGTTGAAGCCACAGGATGGGGCCTCACTGTGTTAAATTAGTAAAGGATACCAACAGCTTTGTTTCCACCCAACTGACAAACACATTTTCAACAACCTTTTGAAATGGTGCAAAATTAATAACATTTGAATTGGGTTTCCAGCAGCTGAGCTGTGGTCAATCAATCAGCTTTGTGAATGCCAAAAAAGGCACACTCGTGAGAAAAATGGAACAAGCCTTTCAAGATTGGATTAATATTGGTCAGGTTGTTGTTGTTCCTTTATGTCAGACAATGTTAGCCTTATTTTTGGTATCAAAATACAGAAAATCAGAATGTACTTGGAAATTTTCAGTATGGTCATAAATTTCCCCAGATATGGGAGAGACGACAGGTATGATATTTGTTGAGGTAGTAGTGGACAGAGATAATCTAAATTGCTTATGTTTCCATCTCAGGTAGTCAATAGAAAACAATATCATTTTCCTTTCCTTTCTCTGTTGTTTTTTAGATACAGTATGCTAGTGGATGACAATGCTGGCCGATCTGTCCACCATGTTGGTAATATTTCAACAATGTTTGAATGGATTAATATTAAATCTTGTACAGACATTCCCAGAGGATGAACCTTGATGACTGGTAATTTTCTTTTTGAGACATTCACGTCCCCCTCAGGATAAATACATTTGGTGATCTCAATGTGTTGTACTGATGCCATCATCCGGTCAAAATTTCCATTTGCTTAATACTTTATAACCAAATACTTTTGTCAAAACGTTTGTCTTCCATCCGCATTACATGTACTTGTTTGCATGCTAACACACTGAACTAAGATGGTGAACATGGTAAATGTCAGCATTATCACTGTGGATGATGATGTTAGCATAGCTCACATGTTTGCCTAGGCTTCAAAGAGTTGCAAGCATGGCTGGAAACTCTTAATCCAAGGAACTTGCTGGTGCAGTGTATTGATGTTCATGTATTAGTACAGTATGTATTACTGTTGTGTTGCATTCTCATATAATTACTGGCCCCTGCCTTGCATTGCTCTTGGATAGTAGAAAGCAATTGTTTGCCTTGTACTTTTACCTAAACTGTGTTACATAATTTGTTATTAGCAAAAAATTTTGTTGTTTGTCGTAACACATAAGTTAGTATCATGGAGCATGTTAGCTGGAGAAATCATTTGCTAACATATCCACTCAGATAGTATTTTCCTAGCGATAACATTAACAAGCAAGCTAAGGTTAGGAAGCCAGCTGCAACCCAGCCATGCTGAATGACGTTATCCAGCACTGGCAGCCCCACAACACCAGCCGCCACTTGTTTGTAGAAAATATATAGAAACACAAATGAGTCCACAGGCAACTGAGAAAGGCGGGGAAGATCTAATTTTTAAAGTTACATGTCACATTGTCAATGAAAATTATAGTAAATGAAAATTACATGTAAAATGCTTCAGAATTTTAACTTTTAACTACTGGTCCCTTTGCTTCCTTTTGGCCTATTTAAGGGCATTTTCAGTGTGGGCACAGGTTGTTATTTTCTATTTGTTGTATCTTGTCAGTATTTACTGCTGGAGTGACCCAACTTTTTGCCAAGTAAAACATTAAAGTTTCACCTTTTCATGAAATATTTTATGAATCATTAAAAACTCTATCGTACCATTTTTTCCCTCTTCATCTGTCCCGCTGTTTGTTTTGCTAAAATGAATATACCAACAGAGTTAACCCCTATATGGCAGGGCTGACATGAAGCAGATGGCTGCAGCAGCTATGTGGAAAGGTGTTATCGCAGGCTGACAGTGAAGATCTGCTATTTAAACAGAGTGGCGTGTTGGCACAGGGTAGCGTGCCGACTTCTCAGAGTCTATACACGTGAATCAGACTCTGTGAAGGCCACTGATATAAAATTGAGGATGTCAAATTGTTTAATTCAAGAGCGTAGATTTAAAGCATGACACTTTCTTACCCTTAAGAGCTCTATATAATTTTAAATATTGTAAATCTAAATGGAGAAGAAACCAAACTGGAACTGTTTTGAGAGCATTTCAGCTCAATTCAATTTAAAGTTTCTCTTCCATGATGTGCATGGTGTTGAAAAAGTAATGCTCTTGTAAGGGCAGAGGGAATAGGCCTCCCACTGATCCACTCTTTGCCTCATCATTTACTTTCCCTTCTGCCTGAGATACTCTGTCTTTCACTCCCTCTTTTTATGTTTTGAAGTGCTATTCCTCAGTGTTGTGTGCCTAATTAAAAAGCACTTACAGTTGTTTCTGGTTCAAGGTTGAAACGTTGCTATCTCATCATAGTGAGCTAATCAGATCCCCTTTCAATCACTGCTTCTCCTTAATGAAGTGCTGCTGCAGACCGTCAATGGGACTGCCTGCCTGCCTGCCTGGTGTTTTATTTTATTCCTTTTCGGGGAGGGGGTAAGCTGCTCTATGGAGGAATGGAGAATGCTTGCCATTTTGGAGGGGGTGTGTATGTGTGGGATAGAGTGGGCTGTCAATTTCTGTCAGGCGCTGAGGTGTGTGTGGCAGTGAGTCTATGGCAGGGAGACCGGGGGGGTGGGCGCTAGGCAGGGATTAACATGATCAAAGACACAAATGCAGAGCCACATAGGAAAAGTAAGAGAAAGGGAGAAGAGCCATGCAGGGCTCCCCACAACACAACCCTCCTTCCCTCCCCCCTCCCTCCTCCCCATTTTCCCATAATAACTCCCATGGAAGAGATGAACCGTAACTGAACCGTGGCTTCCCCTGCACTCCACCTCGGCCTCAAACAACTATCGATTTACAGCAACGAAAATGACAAAAACAAACATTGGATTCAGACTGTGCGTGTAGCTGTACGTGGCTTATATCGACATTAGCGTGGATGTATGTACACACCAGGATTCGAGGTTCTAGCAAGCAGGGCACATGTAGAGGGAGACAGACAGGAAATAAACAAACAAGTCGGGTTTAATAGAATTGTACCTGGAGCCCTGAGGACACGAACACACAAGCAGAGCGTATCAGCCGGCATGCTAATACTGCCAAAGGGAAGGCAAAACTAATAGCGGAGACATTAAGAAAATGATCCCCGGGCTGATATGTTTTCTATAGATGGCGACTAAACAGAATTGCCATATTTATCATACTCAGGGAAACAGAGGGAAAGAGAGAGAGGGAGAGGGAGAGGGAAGAGAGAGAGAGAGAGACAGAGAGAAATAGAGAGAGACGCCCATCCACACTCCTGTCCCTCTCAGTTGTCCCCAGGAGAGTGATGAGAGTTGCCCCCGAGAGTGGGTGCAAGTTAGTGTTTCTGTGAGTGTCCATGTGAGTGTGTGTTTAGGTTTGTGTGTGTGTGTTTGTGTCACCCACTACACTCCACTCCCACCCAGCCCATGGTGGGTTACAGTAAAAAGTAGGTAAAAGTCCTCAAAGTAACAATGCCACAATGTAAAAATACATCATTAGAAGTAAATATCCTGCCTTCAGGGCTTTAACCGTTTACCACCAGCTGTTCCGCCCACAGGATGCTAATACGATGTGGGACTTTCATCAAAGTGAATATAAACATGCAGTATATCAATAGATTAGACTTTTGTCACTGTCTTAAAAATAAACCAGGTACAATTCATGGCAGAGTATACAACTGAAACCTTGGAAATATGGTGTCTTCAGCATGTGGGTGTTAGCAAAACGTGCTTAACCCGGCTATAAAGGACTGTTTGGCCATTTGGGACTATTGTAAACACAACACTGACTTGTTATGTTTTAAGTTGATATGGGAAACTAGTTGGCAAACAGTTGCCTATTTAAACATCCTGCAGATATGGAGCAACATTAGCATTCATTTGGAGTTGTGTTTCTGGCCACCTGATGAATGTATTGCCAACATTCACTCCCTTTTTGGATCTAGTTTGACCTCCACTATCTCCTGGGAGAAATATGTGGCTCTGTAGCAGCTAAATATACGACCAGCTAGTCGTTAATTATGTTTGTCTGCTATTTAGTGCTGAGCAGGTAGTGTTTGCTGGATTTTAGGAGCCTCTTTCCTGAAAACAGCTGCCCGCTGCACTAGAAAACTACGCTGAGAGTGGTGAGAGTGAACCAAAACAGTTCAGTTTCAGGCTGGAAAACCAAAACAATGAGCTAAAAGACACTACAAACTCTAGTTTAGCTGAGGGAAACTACAGAGTTGGGGGATAATTGTGTGGGTTTATGACTAGAGTGACCCCTTTCACATATCATAGTCTTGTGAGCTGTCGATAATATATGAATATTGATTATAGCTGCTTTAAAGTATCAAAAATAAAAGTAATCATTATGCAGAATCACTTTTCTGAATGACGTATGCGTATAATCTTCTTTGATTATTGTTACTCATGCATTAAAGAGTAAACAGCATTTTAATGTCAGTGTAGAGGAGCTAACTATTTTACATACTTCTGGATAGTTTAATCTAAAGCACTATATCATATTTGATAAGATGTGTTCCATGAAAAATCATTTTTCTTTCTTTTTTTTTTGTTAAACTCTAAATGTTACTTAATACTTTAATGCGTTACTTCCACCCTTGCTCCCACTTCTTTACCCTCATCTTTCCATCCGAGCTCATCCCTCCTCCCCCCTGCCCTTTTCCGGCTCTCCAATTAAGCTTCAGCAGCAGGTTTCCATCAGCCGTCTGGTCGTCTGCAGCAGGACTCTTCGGAGCAGAGGCCTGTCAGGAAATGAACTCATCACTGGGTGACAGCTGCTAATTTCTCTCTCTTCCATGTCACACGAGTGGCCTGCTGCAGTTAATAATGAGCCTTCCAGCCCTGATTAGGGACATACACGGGGAGGGTGGAGATGCACACAATACAGTACACAATCACTCAGCCAGACGGGCAGAATAATGTGCGAGCACGAGCGCAGACAGACATTCCTGTTGAGAACAAAAACACCAACACACACAGTGAACTGGGAGATGTTAGTGACCCAGTTTAGCTCAGGTCACTCACTTTGACTCATCTCATCTGCTACTTTCTTTTAAAATGTGTAGCTGTTTTATGCAGTGGTTCCCTACCCAGGGTCAGGAACCCTCTGAGAGGTTATAAAATAAATCTGAGGGGCCCTAAGACTTTTATCAGGATAGAAAAGAACAAAAACAATAGACCTTTTTCACAGCAGCCATTTTGACATAGTAGGGTAATCACAGGTGGTACCAATAATAATAATTAAGGTTCTGTTCCAT
>NW_023339807.1:7177823-7187349 GCF_004916995.1 Morone saxatilis
CATGCACAATGGCAGCACCCTGACTCTGTTTGACTTGAATGGATTGGAACCTTAATTAGTACCAATGCGTCAACCAGGGTTTAGCCTACTATTTCATGTCAAAATGGCTGCTGCGAAAAAGGTCTATTATGTATTTATAAGGTAAATTCTAGAAACATGAGGCTTTCACATGTTATGGTTTGAATTTCTTTTAGCACTCTTACCTCACTTTGTTGTTCACAAACGTTGGTTTCCCGCTCACAGGCACGTACGGACGCTCACACAGAGAACATGACCTGTTAAATGCGCCTCTCTTCGCTGAATGGAAAAAGAAGAGCCCAAAAAGACTGCGCGAGTTTATAAATGCAACATGGAGCGGGAGACAAAGACAGGCTGAAAGGCAGACAGGTGTTATGTGAAATTATAGGCTCCCTTCTCTCTGTGTGGTTGTGAATTTCACTCTGCTCTTTCACTTCTCTCTGGCCTCACCTCTCTCAACATCCATCTGTAATCCTCTCATTTTTCCTGCCCACTCCTCCACCACTTTCTCTCTCTCTCTCTGCCCACCTTCTCGCTCTGCGTGCGCGGTGTATGCGTGTGTGTGTGTTAAAGGGATGATCTTTTGATGCCCTCAGTGTGTATGAGTGCTTTGTCTCTCTACTTTCAGCGGTTGGCCATTGTGTTTGCAGCCGTCATACTGCTCTCCCACTCACTCCATCAGAAACCAGGCCTGTGTAGGGGCCTAAATGAATATTGATTCTCCCTCCAGTGCTGAATACTGCTGGGGGAAAAAGACGAGTGTGTTGTGTGCAATGAACAGAATGGGCCTGATGGGGGGAGAGAAGAGAGTATGACGATTAAGATGACGGTGATCATGATGACGATAATGATAATGGTGATGATAATGACTCTGTTAGCGATCAGCAAGCATGATGGCAGTCATCAGCTGATGCATGTATGTGCATGTTGCTTGTTCGATGGCGCTGCACATGTAATCGCAGTATCGATGCTGAAATGTGAGTTTCATGTGACAATTGACAGCAAATACTATTAAGAAAGACATCTGGATACAGTTGTTAAAAATGAAGCTCAGTCTTTATTGTTAGAAATGAAATTGCATTAATTGTTTTAGAGGTTTCCCAACAGCTGAACTTGCAAACAGCTGAGGGCTTGTCAAAAAACTGACATGTATAATTATCAACTCTATTTTGTTACATATAAATCATCTGAAGGTTTTGGAATTTTTTAAAAAAAACCATCAGCTTATAGTTTCACAAATGATAATATATATGGAAAGAAATGAATAAACCTTTGTGTCATATGACGTGAGCAAAATTCTAACACCACAAACAAAACTTGAAATAATATTAAACAGTAGTAGTATTAAGAAAAAAAAGCATTTGCGGGAAAACCATTGTTACCACTACAGAGCAGAATACACATTTTCTTTTGTAATGAATCATTTTACTCTCAGCATGTTAGATGCATTTTTAAAAAATATTTCAGGAGGAAATATAATCATTTCCATAAGTTGCATGGCATCGATCAAGAGGTTTGTGTAGTCTTGGTGGTTGTAAGGATTGCAAGTTAACTCACTTAGCACCAAAACCTCTTTCACCGTCTCTCTAAATAAATGATGTTTAACCTGAGTTTAGAATAGCCCAAGAGAGGATAGTAAAAAGCTGAATACAGAATGATGTAAAAAAAAAAAAAAAAATAGATAAAAAATCAAACTGGGTAAAATTAAATAGGACAAGGGAAAAGGAAAACTGTAGGAGATTTACTGGCAAACATTTGGCCTAATGCAGCCTTTAACAGAATTAAAAAACTGAAATGAAACAATAAATGTACCTCTTTTAGTAAATCTCTCTCTCCTCTACCCTTCCAGAACTATATTATGAGGAGATTCATCCAGATAGACCACCATCTCTTCTCCAGCCTGCTGCTCTGTCTGCTGCACCTCCCCATCGCCTGCCCCGGCCTCTCCGTACACGCCTCCCTCCACCTGCAAGGTGCAGTTGTCCAGCTCTGTCACAATGTAATGGGTTCCTTCATCATTAACGATAACCTGGGTTAGACCTTCCTTCATCATCTGGGACGCGGCAAGCTGCAGCACCTCCTGCATCTCCTCCTGGCCGGCCTCCTGGATGACCTGCACCTCCTGTTCCTCTTTAATGTTCGGGTGCGATCCCCTCCGCGCAGCCTCGGCTATCTCCGGTGTCAAGACCTCATGAACGACGGCAGCCTCTCCTTGCATTTCCTCCTGATGGCCCATTTCGCTGACGGCGCTGAGCAGAGCGTCCAGAGCTGTGGACGACTCGGAAACAATGTGACTTTGTCCTGAGGCTGCGACCCCTCCTCTAGCTATGGCCCGCAACCCTTTCCTGGCCTCCCCCGACTCCAGCACCACATACTGGGTGCTGCCTCCAGCCAGGTGGGCCCCCGCGGATGCTACCTCCCTGCCCGAGGCAATAACTTGTCCGTCTTCGGTGATGTGGAGCACCTCTGCCACCTGGCCGGCCATAGCCAGCGTCTGCAAGGTGGCAGCAGCTGACTCCTCCAGGGCCTGGTCGATGGCCACCTCCCCGTCGCCGTAGCCCTGGATGATGATGACCTGCTGGACAGAATCATCCAGGCTGGATGCATCAGATGAACCTTTCTTGCTGACGGGGGAGTCCATGGCTTCCGATTCCACAAACGTAGCCCCCTGACCCTTCAGACGACACTCGAAAGACTTGGACACGATACCTGAGGAACACAGAGACACATTTGAAGTTACTTTGCTGACACTGGTATTCAATTCCTACATTGGTAAAACATTTAACCAAAACTGAGAAGAACAGTGAAAACTTTGAAGCACTTGAAATCTTCCTTTGGCCATGACATGTGTTATAACAACAAAACACAGGGAGAAAAGACAACAGGAGCCAAAATCAGAGATAGAAGTGATATTTTGGTGTTTAATAGAATAGAATCAGAATATAAAAAGCTAATAATTCAGTGGCAAGAGGATCAGGATCACATCCAAAAGAACAAAAATAGGCATAGCAATTACTGCACCTACAGTATCACACATGGCCGGTCATATTCTCTCTAATGTTCTCTGTTACCACAACTGTTGAACTTGCTATGTTTATGCACCAATCACTGAGAAAAAGGGAAAAAGCTATAAGGAAAGCTAAGTTGATATAAAAGGTGATGTAACACTTCACATATTTGTGTCACTTAATGCATGAAAGGAGACAGAATATGGAGATATTAGGCTGGCGGACGAGTGCGGTGAGATACGGCTGGTGCTAATTGAGCCACACTGTGCCCTCTCAGATCACAGGTTGCCATGGCGTCTCCAAGGTGATAGGAACAGTGTTAGAAATCCCATTGTTTAAACAGCGCCTGGCTCAGACACTTGTAGGCTAATCTATGCAGAAAAATGGGAAGTTGAGACAGTGAGGCAGGGACTCTGTTCACGCCTTGGCTTCCAAACACAGATGAACTTATTGTACAAATACAGAAAGCACACTATTATTGTCGCAGGAAGAGTACATTTACCCTAATTTGCAATGTTTTAGTTTCTCCTGAAGGTTTACACTTTGTAGAAAGTTTGTAGATTCTACAACCCTGTAGGCTTATGAAAGACTTTGAAATTCCAGAAACTCTCTTCCTTTTTTAGGAAATAAGAAAAAAAACTTTATTGTTTTTTGCTCAGTTCTTGAAAACCTGACATTTTGGAGGTACAAGGTTTACCCCCAAGGGTAGTGATGAGATCACACAGATCTCACAGTACATACAGGAACAAACTCATCAATCATTGATATTCCTATGTCCCCCAGACATTTAATGTCCTGCACTCACAAGGTTGACAATGTGATCAGAAAGTCAGAGTTGTGCTGCAAACAGTGTCTGACCCAACAGTGCCCTGTCCTCCTCCAGTGTAAACAGACACAGAGATGTGCTGGCTTCAACTCTTGCTCTTTTTGGACAAGTAGGCAGTGACCACTAAGTCCTTTGGTGACAGAAAGTCTGTTAATTCTGCACAGATACACTCAAAATGGACTATCAAGAATCACTGGAGGAAACAGTGAACACTTTATGCCTTAAGCGTGGAACACACCTATTGTTCTTAATGACTGAAAGCGAAGTTAAAGGTGTTAAAGCTGTGTGTCAGGGACTTAAAAGCAGCTCCCAGGTTCAGCTAAGAACTCGGTTTTAAAGCATTCAAGATAAAAATATAGTCTTTTCTATCAACACATGCATCCACTGAGGCTTCCTGTCTGTTTCAGGTCTTTAAAGAAATATTCAGATTTCTCATTTTCATTGTTGACCTTGGGGTGAAGAGTGCAAAAGATGGCTTATCTCGGTGCCTCCGATATATAAATCTGTCATGTGCAAATGTTCACACTTTAGCATACAGTATGACAAATCATCAAAAACTGGCATTATCCTTAAAGTGAGAAGATGAGAACTTGTTGCAGCTCTAAGGCTGGATGATTAGTTATTTTAATGACATCCGCACACATACACCCACATCTGTCTACACCTGCCAGGTTTATTTTAGGGAGTAGCTAAAAAAGAACAGTGGACAAAAGACAAAGGACATTTCAACAATCTCCTCTCACAAAGACTTGTTTGATTTATGCAGAAAAGGAGAGGAGTTAGCCAGTGTTTTCTGCTGTTGAATCATAATGGACTTAACAAATGATAGAGAATTTACAAATCTACATGTCACAGAACAAAAGCTGACATTGGGAGAGTCAAGAGAGAGTGTAGTCTTTTAAGTGTAGATGGACAGGGTAATTTTGTAAGGATAAAGCTGTCTGCACTTTTCCACTCAGAAGATTTTTCTCTTAGTATGTTTTCATACCTGGTAAGACCAGTTACTACAAACTATGGAGGCACTTCCTGTTAGAGTAAAGGACAACCGGGCAATCCGACCTGAGCTTTATAAGAGGGAGGTTTCTTGGTACTCTGGGGTTTTGTTTAGAATACCATCAGGGCTACATTTTACATTATAGCTGAAATATGCAATTTTGCATATAAAGTGCACAACTCCCTGATTCTGACCAACAGAGTAAGACTTTAGGCCTCTCTTACGCTATGAGTCTTTATTTATCTCCACAGATCTGTTGTATATCTCTCTCTCCTTATTCATGTAGTAGAAGAGAACAATGTGCATTTATTTAAAGGCAAACAAACAAAAAAATTCACTGTGACGCCGCAGTACACGGGCAACAAGTCTGTGTAGTAAATATCAATTCGGACTGTACTATTTGTATCTCAAGTGACAAGCACGGTAGTTAGTGTGTGGAGGGAGTCAGCACTGTCGAAGACAGCCAGAGGAAGTTGGCATTTTGAGCAGCAGAGGTTACCTTTTTACACAGAGCTACAGGGCCGATGCTAACTGCCTACGCCAAAACGCTGCGAGCTGAGAGGTCGGCTGGAGAGGACAATAACTCAGTGGTTGTGCGGTTTCTGCTGCATTACCATAAAACCTGTTTATATCTGTGTGTGTGTGTGTTTAAGAGAGAGAGAGGGCATATTAGTGTGAGAACTCTTGACTGTATATGTATGTTCAGCTTGGTACAGCTTAGTTTTGCCAGTTTGTGCCAAATATGTGTTAATGCATGTATGTATTATGATTACCTGAAATCATTCAGTAAGTGGGTGGCATGTTAAGGTCAGGCTTTACTGGTGTGTGTCTGTACAATATGTGCTACTCTGTGTATTTGTATGTATATGCCCATCCCTGCTAGATCTTACTTATATACACACACACACACACATATATATATTTGAATATATGTATGTGTATATATATATATATACATACATACATACATACGCACATAGTATATACGTGTGTGTGTGTGTGTGTGTGTGCGTGTGCTGTGCTGTGGGGGTGGTAAGGCTATGCGTTGGTAGTGTGTATCACATTAGCCATGGGGTGCTGTCGGCGGGGCCCAGCGGCGGCCCGCTGAGGTTTATGGAGTGTCACTCAGTCGCCGCAGCCGTGAATCAAGTTAATGTTGCAGATCCCATCTCTTCAGTTGTCCTGCGCTCCCGGTGGAAGAACAACATTTGAACAGCGTGATTTGGCCCTGGCGAGAGGCTGATGCCTGTTTAATATGTGTTTTGAGTGTTCTGACTGACTGATTCCTTTAACAGGAAGTAGGAGAGAGGATGAGAGAGAGAGAAAGAACGAGAGAGAGACAGGCTGCTTTATTGCCTGTGATCTGAAACAAGATGGAGGCTCCCTGAGAGGAATAAAACAGGAGGAAGTATAGGATGCAGAGATGGGCGGTGATGTCATTTTGATTTCCTGATGACAGAACTGTCTGAAGAAAAGTCTTACTGTAAAACTGAATCAGTGACTGATAATAAACGTGTACATAGCTCATAATGTATGTGGGGGAATTTCACTTATTATATAAACTTTATGAATACTAATTTTCAGATTTGAACATCCTGAAGAAGTATGTGTATGCCATTTTATTTCTCTATCCAGATGACTGGTTAATGTGAGAATTTGTAGAGAAAACAGCAACATAAGAGACAAAGAGTCAGAGGGGAAAAAGAGAATGAGATGAGTGGAAGGGACAGAGAGAAACAGGACAGCAACAAATGACACAGAAAATAAAATATTGTAGTTGCATTCTACACCATTTGTGTGGTGTGACTGTGTGCCTTAAACCAGTCAGTGTGTTAGCGTCAGGTCAGTGCGGGAGCCTGCCTGCTCAGTGTACGGTACAGATGCGATTATTGATCAGCGGATCAATGGGCTGGCCAGTGGCGGGGGCCCAGGGCCTCTAAGTGGCATTACTTCAGCTCGGAGAGGCCGCCAGGGGAGCGGTCAGACAGCACTTACCAGCAGTTAGAGAAATTAACCTTAACACCGAGACACCAGCACACACAATCAATTACACTCGCTGTAACACAGGTCAGCTTGCTGCAAATGTAAACTCACTTGCCCATGCACATGTAATCAGGCGAGCGCACATAAGCGCCCACACCTTAGTCTTGTTATACTTGTGAGGACACTGCACTGGTTGTAATCCCTAAATCTAAACTTACCTAAATGTACCCCGCACAAAATCCTAACTGGTTCTCATGAGGAAGAACACGGAAATACAACGAAAGAGCTGAAAGACAAAGAACACAGCCTGAACAGACACACTACAGCAAGCAGAGTCAATTATTCTATATCAAACCAAACACAGGAGAGGAGAAAAAAAGAAAAACTTGCTCACCAAATCAATTACAAGGTCAGTGGCAGGACCATGAAAAAGCCAGAGCTTATGATCAATTCTTAACTACAGCACAAAACCCTTTACAATGCTTTTACCAGCCGATTACCTTCAATTATAGATATGAAGCCGGTGCCTTAAAAAGAACATGATGGAGACCCCTAAACCTGACACACATATGGCTGTTATTTGTGGGGGGATTTTTACAGACGAGGTGGTATGTGTGTGTGTTTGTGTGTGCAGGCTTTTGAAGGTGACACTGCTAAGTAGATAAAGTGTCAGTTCTGGGTGTATCCAGGTCACTGGGGAAGGCCTGCATTTGAGTGTGTGTATGACTGTGTGTTTTCTAGTGTTTCTAGTTTATATGTATCTGTGTGTGTATTTTAATGTATATAAATGTATATACATTTCTACATATATTTATATATACATAATACATACAAATGCCTGTATTCAATTATTTTCTTTATGACACTTTATTTTTATTTTCATTTGTTTTGCATTATTTCAATGCTTATATTTTTTTATATATTAATTGTATGTTCATTCTGCTGCTGTCATTGTGTTTATGTATATTATTCATATAATATACAGCATGTCTGATTAACATCTTTACATGTTAACAGTAACGTGCTGAATTTCTTTGAAAACGACAAAGGGACATATGCATATGTGCATGTGTTTATTCACTTTTATGTATGTATGTATATGTGTGTGTGTGTATGTGTTTTAGGATCCTCTTTGGTGGAGCTGTGTACATGATGACCTTACCTGCCTCTCTTCCCCTGTGAGGCCTCAGGCAAAGCTGCATGTGTTTCCAAGGCATGTATGTGTGTGTGTCTGCCTCTGTGTGAGTGTGTGCTCGCACAAACTCGCAGGTCAGCTGAGGTCCGGCTAGTGATGGCTCTACTTTGTCTGCTAGGGACAGCCGCTACTGTCACCTTTACAAACGCCATGAATCAACGCCAGGGAGGACAGGCCGGCCGACCAAAAAACAACCAATTATACAGCAGCCAGATTGACACCGGGTGGACAGGGCAGAGAGAGAGATGGAGACGCACTGAACACACCCCAAGGACGAATAAACAGAAGAGAATGAGGGCACAGACTGACAGAGGGCCTTCTGGGCTGTAACACCGATATGGTGGCTGTGAAGGGCCAATATGAATCCATCAGTGATTTTATCTGGAAGCTAAAGAATATCTTTTACATAATCTGCTCACATAAGCGAATGCCTGCGTTGTTATTCTCCCTTGTCAGTTTACGTAACACAATGTTCAGTTTATAGCGCATTCATGAAGACTCTTAAAAGGTCTTTCTTGGCATAAATCCTCTGACACACAGGAAGTTATGTGTTTTATGCTTTTTGCGGTTTTCTATATTGTTTCCAGATTTTACATTTTATATTCTCTATACTTAGTCTCCCACGTTTGAGGAAAGAGTGTGGGTCTGGCAGGAATGTCGCAGAATATCCCCCTAATGCGTTTTCCTGCACGTCTCTTCACTGTGTACTGTGTGTAGTGGAGGCTAAGAGGATGAATGATGCTGTTTGTAAAAATCCAGATCTTGGCATCATGAGCACAAATTACTTAAATCTGATAAGACAGCAAGGCAAGCCAAAATCGGATGTTTGTTTTGAGATATT
The DNA here is from genome assembly GCF_004916995.1 of Morone saxatilis. Taxonomy (NCBI): domain Eukaryota; kingdom Metazoa; phylum Chordata; class Actinopteri; family Moronidae; genus Morone; species Morone saxatilis. The sequence goes on from NW_023339807.1 coordinate 7,186,689, forward strand.
TATCGCTGCAGCAGGTTGTGAGAAGAACACAGGTTTAACCTAGGCTAAAAGAAAAAAATCCACCCAAAATACAAAAAGATATCCACAAATAATTTACTAATAGATGTTTTTCAGAATACGTAGCAGCAGAATAAGTAGCATAATCAAAGAGCAGAATGCTGGTATTTTTCACCCACATTCAACAATGACACAGGGCGAAAATATGTTGTAGAGGAGCTTAAAAATAATAACCATATTTCTTTTACTGACAGTAGGTCTCAACAGACAAGAATGCAGTACAACTCATGTTTAAACACTGTGTAATTCCCTCTCAAAAACAGGAAATCACTACCTGAAGCAGAGTAAACAAGAAAGGTTGAGAACACGGATACACAGATGAATTAAGCTGCTCCACTCAATATATAAAAATAACTCAATGTACTGACCATCACACATGCCTGATATAACAGGGGGGGACATATCCAAAGGTGAAATTTCTCCTAAATATTGTTATACAAGTATATCAGTGCAAGAATGTTTAAAAAATATAAGGAACAGAAAACTCAAGAAAGTGATGGTTATTCACCAACCAAAGCCCTGGACAATGAAATATAGTCGTCCAATGACTGAGGTGGAATGGGCTCAAGAGGTGAAAAGTACACACAGACACAGACACACAGAC
>NW_023339807.1:7187449-7187618 GCF_004916995.1 Morone saxatilis
CACACACACACACACTGTACAGTGGTCAGAGGGAACACAGGTCAGTGTCCTGCTCTCAGCTCTTTTTCTGCTGACAGAGGATGACCCACTGAGTATAATCTGCTCCACACTAACTCTATCTACCTCATGTCCCCCAGGCCTGTGCCCCCAGACAGAGAGAGAGAGAGAG
>NW_023339807.1:7187688-7193214 GCF_004916995.1 Morone saxatilis
GAGAGAGAGAGAGAGGAGAAAGAGAGACACACACAGAGAGAAAGGTGAAAGGTTAAGGGGGGAAAAAATCCCCACTATCATCAGGAAAGCCATCTCTACTACATCTTCACTTTTGATCTTTCCATCCTTTGGAAGTATTTGTGTCTCTTTGGGCCATTAATGTAGTTACAGTATGGTCAATTTCATTTTCAGTTATGAAATTAGCATCAATAAACACACAACCAATTTTTGGGCCAAAGATTAGAGTGTAAATAATTAGATGTATTCAGTCACGCTGTTCGAAAAATGGCTGTTTTTTTTTTACATGCAAATTGAATTGACAAGACACTTACAAGAAACTACAGAAACAGTGACTGGTTTCCAGAGTTTTCACGAGAGAAGAAAGAGCCACAGAAATCTACTTTTAGAAATGAAGAGAAGATACAGTTGAAGATTTGGAAGCCAAGAGGAATCTATGAGCGTAACTAATCCCCGTGTAACAATTGTTCTCAGTTGTTCTGTCAGTTAATGGAATGTTACACTTGTGCCAGAGTTGAGAAAATCCATTGCCTAACTAACTAGCTAACCACTTCCTGAGAGGACCAAATGGAGGGGGACTTCACAATTAAGATGTGTAAGTACGAAGGCTTGGTTAGCCAGTGCAGTTAGAGCAGGATGCGGGGCCTCTGCAGGAGAGTGTGGTTTGCATCACAGGGGGCAAGTAAGACCAGTGTGATCTACCAAAACACAGAGACTGCTGGGAATTCATCTGGTTGGCTATGGATAAAAAGAGTGAATGTGTGGGAGGTTGCTACAGTTGCACAAAGTGAGGCCTGATCAACCTCAGCAGGGCTGCCAGTGAGAAGGCGTCTGATGCTGAAAGGCCTGAAACACCTGATGACTGCAGGTTACATCACTGATTATGTGCCCTAGAAAAGCATCAGAAGATGCATCATTTCAACTTTGAAGATGACTAACCAGATATGACTAATGTAGTGCTTTTTGTTGGAGCGCCGGTTGTTTCCCTGATGCTGTGAATCGTGGCTATTTGCACTCTGCAGATGAAGGTTAGAAAATGAAAAAAAAAATAATAGAGAAAAAGCGTGTGAGAGCCTCGTCCAAGAATCCATGAGGGAAGACATATGTCATATGAAACAATAACAAAGATCACAACACTCTTCTTCCCCATATTCCCTCTCCTTCCTTTTCCTTCTCTCATTCTCTCCATTAGGCAGTCTTTCTATCTGTCTGGCCTGTGTCCTTCTTCCTCTCTCGTCTTTCTCTCAAAATCTCTGGAGGTGGACCTTTGATTGCTTCTTTAATTAGCCATGTCAGACGGCTCCGTGGATTTACTGGGGATGTCGAACTTCTGCAGATAATTACATGCCTTTCCCCTTTCTCTCCATCCCTCCATCCTTCCCTCCATACTCCTTTCACTGTGTTTGTTCCCCTATCTATCCCTCTCACTCACTCTCCCATGATTTAATGATTAATTATGGATGTGAGTTTGAGAATAAAAGCTTTTTCGCTAATCAAAATGAAATTTCCCCCCATTCTCGTAATTACAGTGTGAAGATGATGTTGCTGATGTCTTTTTGTTGCCAAGGCCTGGCCCGCGCACTGATCTGTGGGCCGTCAAGGCGGATGAAATGAATAATTGTAACATAATGAATGCAGAATTTAAAAAAAAAAAAAAAAAACTGGGGGGAGAAATGAAGTCACAGTAGACTGGATTAGGTTTGGGGAGCAAGAGAATAAAGCAGAATATAGACAAAGAGACAGAAGCAGATTGTTATGGAAGATGTCAGAACAGAGGCTAAGACCGGGAATCAAAGAGAGGCCTTAATCTTCAAACTTGACTACAACCACCAGTCATGCAGGGAATGTTTTCTTTATCCAAAGCTTGTGTTTAAGTAAAAAAAAATCTTGATGTCATTTAGGGCTGCAACTGATGATTACTTTCCTTAATCTGCTGAGAACATCCTCGGTTAACTGATTTGTCTACAAGATGGCAGAAAGTAGTGAGATGCCTATCACATTTTCCTACAGTCCAAGCTGACATCATCAACCAACAGTCCAAAACACAAACAAAAGTAATATTTATGTTCACATAAGACAAAGAAAAGCAGCAAATCTTAGTAATTATTTAAATAAACAAATATTTGACTTTTTAGCTTTAAGAAATGAAATGAATAAATGATTATCAGAATTGTTGTCTATTAATGTTTGCTTTGATCAACCCCGCAATAATCGTGTAATTGATTCATCCATATACTGCACTGACATAATGACAAAACCGATTTATATATCTTGCCTTTCTGTTAATGTTAAATCAATAATAATCCAAACGCTCTAGTGTTTGATTCATCAGACCTATCCACCTATCTCACAGGTAGACTGATTGTTAAACAGTATGTATTTTAACAATTATACTATTTCCCACAAAAAGAGCCACTTTCTTTAGTTCCAGGATTTGCTGGTTTTGGACCGCTGGTCGGACTGTGTAAGGGGTTTGGGGACAATTAAGGCATCAATATGTTCCAACTACAGTGCTTGTCAGATGGTCAAATAGCTTTGTAGTAGTCTCAAACCAAAGTAAGTTACAGATTTATATATGGAGCAGTTTCTTACACTGCAGTGGTGCTTTGCTGAAGACAGAACTGATTTTAGTTTTATATGAATGCTTGTTTGGCTTGTTATCACCAGATGAAATATCACTTTACGCACCTTTATATCTACTAAAACATCACTGATGCCAACTGATGACCAAAATCTGGCCATCCGTACAGTATGTCCATACAGAATATTGTATGACAAATTCCTATTGTTCCCTGTTAAGTGACTCACACTCATACACAACACACACTAACAGACACACAGGTCTGTTTAGCTTAGTTTCCGATCCTCCCTGCCATATTTACTGGGTATTTACCTAACAGAGGCATGCTGGAGATATTTATCGTCCTGATGGCTCTATATATAGGGCTGAGGAGCTCGGTGAGGGGAGAGGCAGGCGCGGTGGGAGGTTGCTTCTCTAATCTCCATCTCCAGGCTGACAGGCCTGAGAAGGCCCTAATGAATGGCTCTTTTCATCTGCACGCCTGTGTGTATGTGACAGTATAAATATTTAGCAATATTGGAGTCAGCTCGTGATTTTACACAGATGGAGTGATTGATGGCTCAGCCCCCTGACGCATGCCAAAGACCATCCTGGAGATGTTATATAAACCACCACAGCCTCTCTCTCCCTCCATCATCATCTCCATCTCGCTCTCTCTTTATCTTTCACACTGCCTCCTCTGCTCTCCGCCTCCTTCCCAGCTTGTCTTCTCGCTGTCGATCCGCCCTCTGTGGCTCTGCCAATTTGCTTCACTGTTGAATTTCTATCATACAGTGTGGTGTCTCAACGGCTGTAAGACAGGCTAAATCAGAGGGAAACAACCTGACAGGGAGGAAACTCTGAGGAGATTGGCATCGACATGTTACAGTGCAAACCAGTTTAGTATTTTAAACCTCTTATTAAAACACACTTTCTGAAACAACTATTTCATTCTTAGTTCTTGGATTTTGTTAATTATTTTCTTGTTTTAGTTCATATTTGACTGTTTTACAAAGCTTAAAGTTCTTTGGAAACTTTACAACTTTACTTTGTATATATAGTGTATGTGAGCACTATTCCCATGTTGTTGCTCATTATGTATGGTAAATCAAAGAGCTGCTATTTAAGTCTGCAGACTCATAAACACACACACACACACAATAGATATGCATAAACACACGCACACAATGCTGTCATCTGTGTCAGAAAGAAACCAGACCAGAGCCACTCTCTATTTGAGCTACAAACACACACACACACACATTCTGCTATATGCTACTGGAGCTCTCTATGAAGAAATAGTGAGTGTGTGTGTGTATACAGTTTGGTTTAGCTATACCTTTGGGGACTGATTTGTGACAGCTCTCCACTCGTTTGGTGGACATTTTGGCTGCTCATCATAGAGAACAGCTCAGATCAGGGAGGGTAGTTGAAGTACAAGTTGAGTGGTTAGGTAAAAGCTACAGTATTGGTCAGGGTCATACATGTAGAGGTTTGGGTTAAGGTAAGACTAAACCTCAACGAAATTAATGTATAAAAAAACTGTTGTATTTGTGTGCTTGTGTGTGTATGTGTACAGAGCTTTCTGCATAGCCTCTGCATAGCCAAGTAAACTAAAATACAAGAACTAAATCCCTGAACAAATATATGAGGGCTTTAAGGGGGAATGTTGAAGATGTATTAACCTTGTAATTGCCTGTGTAAAATATGCTCCCCTGGTAATGAAATTTCCTGCTTTAATTTGAAAAAATTGGGGAAATATCTCCCCTTTTTTGCCTTGTGTTTTCTCGTTTAATTGCATTTAAAACTTCAATCTCAAACACCCCCACCGCTTTATGGGGGGAAGGACCAGTGTTGGACCGCCACATCTATTAATCTAACTGTCCTTTATCGGAATTAGCATTCAAATGTGATCGGTTCCACTGCACCTTCGCCACCACTTGTAATTCCTACAAAATCCACTCCTATGCAATAACTACAGTGCCCTTCAAGACCACCACCACCTCCCCCTCGCTTTGAGAGGTATTGATTTTTATTTGTTCTGTAATGAGAACAATTAGTCTTTTTCCTGCCCTCCTTTCATCTATCACCCCTATGTTCCTGTGGCTCTGCCACCCAGCCGGCCACTGTCTTTACACCCAGCTGGAGGTCCATCCTTTGGGCAGAGGACACCACTGTGCCCCTCTGCATGGGAAATACAAGCTCAAAGAGAGGTAACAGAGGACGTTTCGCTTTATCTACCTGACTATGGCCTAAAACTAAGCATGAAGTGTATAACTAGTATGTTCATGTCAAAGTTTGATCCACATAGGCTTGTTTTGATGCTTGTATTTTGTGATAGAGATGCTTGTGATAGCTAATATTTAAGCCAATTTTCACAGCAAAATAATTCCTCAATATTCTTATTTCAATTAATATTTTCCCTACATTTTCTTTTCTTGGCATGAAATTTGGATTAAACTAAAAAATAATACCAACAATTTATTATTAATGATTGCCATAATAATCACATAAATAAATTGTGTCTATCATACTGGATGGTTAATCTCTAATTTTAATGAAAGGCCTATATCTAATCCAGCCAGCCTGACTCTAATTGATATGGTTAGAAGAAATTACCACACTCTAAATCCAGCGGGGCTGGTGTTAACATGTATCATAAAACATGAAAACACAATAAAACACTCACATCTATCCATTAAGAGCGCTTTAATTTCAGCAGTGGCAGAGGAGTGGCAGGCGGGACTGACTGACTGGCGGCGATCAGGAGACTTTAGCCTCTATAAACCACCTGATTGACAGGCTGATTTGTGACTGACTGACTGGATAAGTGGCTAGCTGCTTTATCCGTGCAGCAGTTAGTGCCTGTATACGAGTGTGTGTGTGTGTGTGTCTGTGTGTGTGTGTGTATGTGTGTGTGTGTGACGTCAGGTCCTATTTCAGCCATG
>NW_023339807.1:7193314-7200888 GCF_004916995.1 Morone saxatilis
GCCAAATAAGTGAACTTCCTCGGAATACGTCTCTCTGATTTGAATTAAGGTTATTTTTCCCGTACGATTTTCGCTGTCTGGCATGCAGAAGTGGATGTAAACTAAAATGACGGATTAATACCAACGAAGTTTGGATATGTAATGGATGCCGATGAAGTAATCACGCATAAGATATCGGAGTTGTGTCTAGTGTCATACTGGCGCGATGGTTGAACTCTAAGTTTTACATGAAAGGCCTGATATCTGAAAGAGCCGAGTATCGCCTGACTCTAGATTTTGAGTCGGGATTGTTGAGGAAGAAAAGACCGACGACTCTAATCAGGCGGGCTGGGTTTGGCTGAACGAGTGTAGTGCATGTAGAGAGGCATGAAGAACCACAATAAAACACTCATGCAGTCGGGATCCATTAGAGAGGCTGCCGCGTTAATGTCCAGCGAATGGCGAGAGTTAGTGGCAGGCACTGACTGACGGCGCCGGCCTGGCTGCGATCAGGGGGAGACTTTAGCCTCTATAAATCCACCTGCATTGACAGGCTGATTTGTGACTGGACTGGAGCTGGATATAGTGGCTAGGCCTGCTTTGTATCCGTGCAGCAGTTAGTGCCTGTATACGAGTGTGTGTGTGTGTGTGTGTGTGTGTGTGTGTATGTGTGTGAGTGTGACGTCAGGTCCTATTTCAGCCATGGCCGGTGAGGAATGAAGCATCTGAAAGAGTCCATTTCTCTTGCCGCGCTGCCTGAGCCTTACTTACCCTAATGATGTATAATAGCCTGCAACTACACTTAACCTGAGCATTACTGTGGCAAAGACTGAGTGGAAGAGGCACATGCACACATACACACATAAAGGTCTAGTTTTTCTGAGGACGCTGTTTACCAAAGGCTGTGAGGGCTGGAAACGACCTGGCACATTGAGAAATGAAAGACTCGCAAATCGCACTCCATCAAATCAAATCAAACCCTAAGACGTATATTAACATCGACAGCTGTATCCTCGTCTTCTCTCTGATCCTTCACTCTGCTGCTGACTCATTCTGTTGCTATAAGCTAAATGATACAAGCAGTTAGCATGCTGCATCTGTTGTCTCTTAATTAAACTCATTTTCCTGGATGGCTGTGTATGTTCATACATGCAATATGGAATCCGGCCCTTTAACCTCTTTCACAGTCATTAGCAGACGAGAACGAGCTCATCACTCACGCGCGTGCTTTGTAAGTGACTGACTGAATGAATGAATGCGTGCACGTACGTGTGTGTGTGTGTGCAAGACAGGTTGGAGACAGCAGAGAGACAGTAAATGACAGAGTCACGTGAGGCGGCTACTGTATGAAACCTCAGATCTAATCAATAGGAGTGAGGAGGACGCCAGGCGCCAGCCAGAGGGTCACCACTCATCACTCAGGTCAGCAGTGAACACACACATGCGTGCATGTACACACACATACAAGCATCCACAGGGAGGGCATTGCACGGGGGCACATTACTAGACAGGACTATGAGGCAGTAGAGGATGGGTCAGAGAGAGGTTGAAGCACATAGCAACAGAGGGGGAGCTGGATCGATGGGAGAGATTGAAGGAGCGCCGTAATACCGGAGGAGTCACGGATGTCCAGAATACAGCTAAGCAGGGCTAGGAGACGGGTCACGAGGGTTAAAACAGCCTCGCACCGCGGGGAGGAGGCATCGACAGGCCATAAAAGAGGTGAGGGAACAGTGGAACTGACTGATTCTGATGCTCATCATGGTCAAATGCACCACAGACTACCGTTGGTGTTGAAGAGAAACAGAGGAGACGGATTTGATCAAAACGACCAGCTTGTAGCTGGGAACGAACGGGTTTACTAATATGACAAATATAGCAGGCTTTTAGCAACATTTGCAACAGGAGACAGCCTGCTAAGCTGTGGGAGCTCGACTGAAAGTGGGGCAGCAGAGGAGAGCACCAGAGTGGGTGTTAGTGGGTGTGTGCGCTGTGGCTCTGCAGTAGAGAGACACCGACGGAGAAATGGACTAGGCCTGGTGGCATTTAGCCCTGTTCTATAATGACACTGAGAGCTGGGGAGGAGACACAGGCACTGTTATTGAATTATTGAAGGTGCACGGTGAGGTATAAATCTGCCATGGAGATGCCATACTGTTGTAACACACACGTGCACACACGCACAGTTGCACACACACACATGCACAGAGGCCACCGACACACAGCGAGGCTGGCGTGACGACTGCAAGCTTTGACTTGCTGACCTTGAGGTTGTTAAAACAAGCTCTCCGTCAGCTTTTCTGCAAAATATGTTTACCTCGTGAGAGAGAAGGAGAGAGAGACAGAGGGAGAGAAAGAGAGAGTGTGTGTGCTGTGCTGACATTGCCGGAATAAACACAGCGACTCCATCAATTCTTCCGGATTGTGAGGCAAAATAAAAAAGGAGACACTGCAGAGGGAGACATAAAGTAACTACCAACCTGTACTAGCTCTGGCTCCAGCCAGCTTTTACTACACAGTATCATCATGACCGAGAGAAGAGATTAAGCTCTTGAGACTGCAAACAAACATTTGAATCCTGTGAAACCATAGCGCACACACAGATTAAAAGAGAACGGTTGTATATATGTACCTGTAGCGAATGCAGCCTAGAAACCGTACATCACCCACCAATTACTGATGTTTATCTCTTAAATAAAAAGAGACAGAGTATTGCTACATGCATGAAGACATCACTATATGTGATAATTCCCTTTTCTTCCTTCCAGCGGAAAAGATTTTCACCGCACGCAACACATTTTTATTTCCATTATTATTTCTGTATCTTGGTACAGATAGGGAGGTAGTGTTTCTCAGCTCAGCTGCCTCCCACCCTGAACAAACCAAACAGAGGCTTCCTGAAGAATTGTGGATGTAATGGTACTGTATGTGTGCACGAATGAACCGTGTGATTACAGAATGTGCTTATGTGTACATTTGTTTGTTTTATTTGAGTGTGCTCAGGTATACACATTTGCACATGTATGTCTGTGTATGTGTGTGCAGGTAAGTGGGCACGTGTGTCGTGCCTGAGCTCTGTAGCCGAGGGGGGCACCTCTTCTTATTAACATCATCAGTCTGCATCATTACTAGGCTGCCTGGGTTGGGCAGCAGGTGCTATGAGAGTGCCAGGGTTACAAACGACCACGAGATCGTTCTTGGAACACACACACACACACACACACACACACAGGTACAAACACAGACAGACTCTGAACCCCCCTTTTAAATCCCCAAAAGGGATGTGGGGTGTCTGTGTCTATCTGTTATCCAGTGGGTTAGCGCTCGGTGTCTGGCCAGGTTTTCACTGGGGGGGACGGACTCCATCCATTCTCCTGACAACAGGCCGGCGATACACAGCAGAGGCTGAGAGAAACTCAGCACAGAGCAGGGGAGGGTCCGCAAGTCAACCAAAAAAAAAAATGTTACAGAGGTTGTGTGCAAGACAGTGTGCAACTAACTGGAACATGCATACAACACAGTTCTAGAAAAAAACAACTCAGGTGCAGATGAGAGTAAACACAAAGGTTAGACTTATATATGAGGTTGATACTGGCCTTCAACAAACATGGGGTATTCTTGTAGCATAACATACAAAGTGCTGACTATGGGAAACTTTTAAAGGGCCTGTTCACCCAAATTGCAAAAAGACATATTTCCTCACTCGCTGCATCAAAACCACAGAACCAGAAAGTGGTATAGCAAAAGAGGAGCTCGATGGGGAACTACTATAGCTGGTGAGGTAACCACTGACACTGGATTAAACATCATTTCATTCAATTTTAGTTTTAGCAATTGGAGAAGAAAAATAGGCTCACTAAAGTTAACTAGCTTGCTAACTCTCAGTTGGTCTAACGGAACAATCAGTTCACAGTTTCATTCTCTCATTACTTTCTACAAACCATTCTCCTTTTATGAAGCAGTTCATACTCAGACAGATTAGGTCAAATAAAAGACAGTGCAGTATTGGTCTGTTAAATTATGTTGAATCTTGTTAAATCTTTTTTTTTTTAATACTGTTAGGATCACAGAATTGCACCCCCTCCATTGTACTGGAAGCAAAAGAGACGAATATCTCAAAACCTGGGCAAATTAAACTAAAATGATCAGTGTGGCAAGATCCCACCAGAGAGATAACATGACTTTGTGAACCAACCCTTTAACCTGAACTGAGTGTAATGCATTCATTTAATCAGTAACATACAGGTAATACTTACCTGATATAAGATATAAATGTGTCTATTGGTAACATCAATCCCACGTGCACACAACACAATGGTATGTAAGTACAAACACACACAATGCAACAACACAAACACACGGGCATCCCATAAATATGAGCATGGTCAATAGGCAGAGTTTGCATATTGACAGATGGATATCTACACCGGTAAAGTTAATGCTGATAAAATGCCGTGCGTTATTATGGCGTGTAACCAGAGAATGGTAATAAAAGCTATATGAATGGGGACTGGCCTGTTTCTCAGGCGCCTTTATGGCACCACCCATGACACCAAAGATGTGTCAAAGACAACAGACACTCAATACAGTGCTGCTCTACCCTACCTACCGTTGTGGATTATGTAGCCAGTGTGTGTTCATTTAAGATGTACACATTGATCTGGCATTGACGAACCATTTCATATTAGCCAGGCTTTGCTCTTTACGGCATCAAGGGCAATCAGATGCACTGTACAGCATCAGGCTAATTTTAACCTCCTATCAATCCAAATGTGATACACTCAAAGTCAGCCTGCTTCAATCACTCACTGGTGGGTCACTTTCAAATAAATCTGAACATCAGAATAAATGGGGGAAAAAAATCTGATTTATTTTATACATTAATAATAGGAGTCAGTTTAGGTTAGATTAACCCACTCAAGTAGCAAAATCAGTTTTGTTGATTGCACAGTATACTGATATATCCCTCAACAAACCACTTAAAACTGAGTCAGAGCAGAGATAGGTATGCCACTGAATAAATCAGCATTAGAGCGATATTGATTTGACTGCAATTCAATAAAAAAAAAAATGAGGAGGGTCAGGGGGTGGGGGTGCAAAACAAAATGATAAATAAATAAGAGATTCACAACATGGAAAAAAATGTATTTGGTTCTCTAATATTGAAGCTGCAGCAGAAATTAATGTCTCTGGTTAGTTAGTGTTGTTAATTGGGCGTGCAAAATTAAAATGTTAACGTCACTGCTAGCCGGGAACGCGGAGAAGGCCCCTCCAGCTGTATTTGACCTAACAGAGCGTGTGTCTTCCCTTTCCTTCTCTCTCTGCTTCAAGTGTCTCCAAAACTAATAAAAAACCCCCTCACAAATCCCCCCATGAAGCCCTCCATATGAACTGTCACATTAATAACACTGCACTCGTATTCAAATTTTCTGTCGAAAAAGCTAAAGAAAGATTGAATGCCCCGCCGTCGCGCGGCCAAAGATTGAAGACGTGTCTCATTGACATTGTTAAAAGTTTATGAAAATATATGAATTCTCAAACGTGGCGGGCCGCCGTGCAGCTCCACTCCCAACACTTCTGTTAGAGACCGCAGCTTTTAATCAAAATGATTGAATACCACAAGTTTGGATTCAGGGATTCTAATAGAGGACGGATAAAGTGTCACGGTCCAGAACTAGAAAAACCACACGGGATCACACATGCATGCATAAAAACATTTCTACAATTTTTTCTTTTCTTTAGACCATATTCCTCATTGGTAGGCATCTTGTTTTTCTCTGTTAGTGAGCGCTTGTGTAAATGGCATGTGTGCTGACTGCAGTGTACAGTGGGTGACTGTTGGTCTTTTGGCTCTGTTCCTTTGTTTTCTGGAACTGGTATGAAGCTGTATCTGGGGAAAGAGACATATGGCACTAGCATGCACATACACATACACACAATTCACACTCATACGCGCATGCATAGGCACACTTATAAAGTGTGCTGAACATACAGTAACAGCTGCTGGCAACTTCACATGTGAAGACTAACTGTGTGACAGGCGGCCATGTCTTTATGTATCTGTATGTGTGTGTATGTGTGTGTGTGTGTGTGCGGTCTGTGTGGCGTTGACAGCAGAGGGCTGAGGTAGAAATGCTCTCCAAAGGCCAGGAGCACTGCAGAAAAAAAAGGCCACTCCACTGGGGATAACACATGGACCACACACTTTATATTACTGCTTGCAATGCAGGAGCTAAAGCAAAGGGAGACTTGTTTGAGCGTAACCACTTTACTTTTCTGAATTTATATAAACTGACCTTATTCCCACAGTGGTAATTTGGACTTCCCCTGGGGTAGGTGGGAAACCCTACTTAGAATAGAATAAAACTATAATATACTTTAACAAAAGTAGGGGCTTAAAGAAGACTTAGAGGGGGAAAAAATGGATTTACTGACAGGTGAGCCAAAGTCTTTGGAAAATTTGGCCAACAATAAAATTCAATATGTCCTGAGCAGATACTGGCTGTGTTGTTTATTGTGAGTTTTGCTGGTTCTGATAACCACCCTGGCTAATGACCATGCCTCTCTAACGTGTGCCCACCTCAACTACAGGCAGCAGGCTCACATTACAGTTGATTTCTTTTGTTTAAATGCCTCTATTGCAGAAAAGTTAGGCAGAGGCAGGTGGGAGTAGCTTCACTGGGTAAGCATAGCATAAAAAGAAATTGAAATTTGGCAACACAAACATGTACACTCATGAAACATATCAGTGAATGGTCTTTGGCATGTTTAGTAAACCTTATCTGCTTCTCTGCACCATCATTTCTATGTAAAGTCTGGCATCAGATACTGTATGCAGCAGAGGCAATAAAAGCTTTAGTCTAGTTTGTTAGACAGCTTGTGGATAACTGATTTATTCATTTGAGTTGCACATCCCTTCACGTAGCCTGCTGAACAGGTTATAATCATCAACAGTGTTTATTTTAAACGAATGGTGATAATTGTTGAAACGAAATGACTAATGAGTAATCATTTGTCAAGTCTGAGGTATATTTGACTATGTAAAATGTCTATTATCATCCAAAGTAAACAATATAAACAATCTGTTCAAATCAAATGTTAAAGTTGTTTTCATATTAATTGTTTAGTTGGATATAATATCATATATTGTTACAATTATGGGCATAAGTTTGACTTGAATCCCCCCTGCACTGTCAAACGTGGACAGTTCTTCTGCACTGAGTGACGTGTGTATACAGTATGTGTGTGTGTGTGTTCTCATATTACTGTGGCAAGCAGGTGGTGTTTTTCTCTCACTCCAGGAGGCTCCTCAAACAAAGAGCTTTTAGCGACAACTTATCAATCTCTGCTGCGACACCACTAACAGCTGGGTGGAGGGCAGGTTGCGAGGTGGGGAAAAGTACAGTATAAACACGCACATATACGCGCACATATGCACACATTGTAAGTGTTGCCTGGAGAGCGCCGTGGGAGGTGACTCGTGTACCTGTTTATGTGAATGAGTTCAGCATAAGGAGACACAGGTGAGAGCAGAGGCAGAGCAGCTCTGTTGGGAAAGAAACACTGATGAGGTGGATGGAAGAGGTGTGGGAGTG
>NW_023339807.1:7200988-7201573 GCF_004916995.1 Morone saxatilis
GGACGGGGGTTGCGGCTTAACAGAGGATTTAATGCTTGTTTTAGAGTACTTTGGTGAGACATGGGTGGGGTTTGCGGGACAATCAATCCACTACATTTTAGACGATGCATCACTACAGTCACTGTTCCCTAAACTGGCAACTGACCTTTCACGATTTCCTCTAGGCAGTTATATCTGACTAAATAGTACTACTAGCTGAGATAAAAGCAAAGATTTAGACTCAGGTCCTTTATCAATAAAATCCAGTCCATCTTCCTCCAATGCAACAACCAATACCTGTAATCTACTGATGAAACAATTAAATCCTTTTTGAAAAAAATATGAGGAACATTAAATTATAGACCTGAACAAGTGATCAGTTACCAGGTTTGCTGTGATCTGAATATTGTCAGAATCACTCCTCATGCTTGTCGAGTATTGCTTTTGTTCTATTGGCTTCCAACAAGTTAGAACGTATTAAAATCCAACTTTGTGTTTTTCTCATATTACACAGTAAAACCAGATCACCAGTAAATTTAACTAAAAAAAAAATGTCGAAATTGATTACATCAGAATTTAAAGTAACACAAAACTTTTTAGCTTAAA
>NW_023339807.1:7201663-7204565 GCF_004916995.1 Morone saxatilis
AAGCTACTTGATCAAGAATGTTTGTTTTACTTACATTTTTTTTTACGTAATCAGTTTTTAACAATTTTTCAGTTAAATGAACTTATCTGGTTTTACAGTGTAGATAAAGACACTAATTTCCATGCGAGGTGCGCTTGACTCTAAGTTCCAGTCAACTGTGCCATGGTGCCAGCAGAGCACACCGAAACAGGGTTTATCAAAACCTTCATCAGTGTTAAGGGTTGGTAATAATCATGGCCTATTACCTCTTCTCACAAAGTAAACTGCGTGTGTCCTGAAGATATCACCATCTTCAACATTTTTGGGAGACAGACCAAAATGTGTACGATACTGAGACACAACCAACAAGTGTTGTGTGCAAGATTGGAGAGTGATGACCTTCGTGTTGGTTACACAAAATCTAAGTAATGTAACTACTGGCTCAGGTGTGCACAATTCCACTCTGACAACACACTTCAAATATACCTGCCGCCATTAGAAGCCATTGTGGAGAAGGGACACTGGTAAAATTTAAACTTGTGAGTGCTGTAATAAGAACAAAACAGTTTCATCTGTGAAACTGTGCATTCAGTTGTGGCTTCTGGGTTAAAGAAATAATAAGACAAGTGAAACAAAACATTAATTAAAAGGAGTTTCTGAAGTTCTGGTGAGTAAGTTGGCTCAAAACAATAGCACTGCCTCAGACCAGGTCAACAGCACACTGACAGGTCAATCTCAAGACCAAAATACTCAATGCTGCTGGATGGATACTCCCTTACTGAACCTCTCCTCTAAATACAGAATACATAAAAGAAAAGGAAATAGGAAGAGGAAACAAACACAGGGGCCTTTTTTCTCATAACACATGAATAATGTGCCAACCCACTGGTAGGAAAGGAGGAAAAAAAACTATTGAAACCCACCAATGACCGTCATGGCGTAGTTTAAGTCCATCAATGATGAGTGAGGAACAGTTGTAAATCCTGCCAGTGACAGGTGGGGTAGAGATTGTGGCCCACCCAGTGAATGATGGGGTGAGCTGCAGTCAAATCCATCTACATCAAAGCTCCAGGCCTCGTCTTCCTTCCTCCTTGCCTCTCTAAAGAGGCTCAGGAGTCACAGCTATCACTCTCTTCCTCAACCTACCCCTCCAACCCCACCACCACCACCCCCTTGATTCGCCCTTTCATTATCTCCACGGCAAGAAGGGAGAGAAATGGGTGGGGAAAAAAAGAAGAAGAGGAGAGTGGAGAGGTCTGAAGAGGTTTTCAAATCCAGTGAAGCCTGTCATATTACAAAAACATGTCGCTTTAAACTAAATGTGAAATATCAGTAATTGAAGCCATAAATCCACTGTTGTGTTTCCTCTCACCTCCCCCCTTTCTCTCTCTTTCTCCCTCTACTCATCTCTCCCTTGCTCTCTTTATTTTTGTAACGGTGCTTTTGATGAGCGGTAAATTGGAAATTATTTTGTGTTGTAATGCCGCCCTGAAACGTCTTCCCATTACCATGCGTCAGTCAGCGCTGACAGTGAAATTACTCAACTGTCAATCTGGCTATCAAAAGAGGTGGGTGGGGGCTGTTCGTGGAGGTGGGCGGTGGAGAAGAAGGGGGGGGCGGAGCTTTTCACGAGGGCGTCTTTCCCGCCACAGAGTCATTTCTGCTATTCTAAACCCTCTGGCATGTGGCCAGGCTGAAATTCAATCGTGCAGTTGTGTTGTATTGCGTACAGCCCAGCAGGAGGTTTGGTTGTTGGCCGGCTGGTCAGGAGCGGCCGGGGCCCGTTGTGATGAAGACACTTGGACCTTCCCATCCATTTCACATTTGCTCCAATCATTAATCAACCAGGACAGCCAATTAAAAATGAAGGGGAGGAGCGGTCAGGGCCTCAGGCCCCCCGAAAGGCCGCCACTAGACAACTCTCTTCGTGAATAATTGGTGCAATTAATTTAGGCATTGAGCAATAAAGGAGTTCTCACTCTCTCTTCTCCTCTATCTTCTCTCTCTCTCCCTGATATTTACTGCAGAACCTCTCAACACACCAGGTCATTACAGACACACATCACAACAACCGCACACACTGCATCAGTAATATAGAAAACATTGGGTAACTATTGTATAAATGCAGTGATTGCAGGTGAGCCATAGCTTCCGTTACAATTTGCCCTCTTTTATTGAACAATAAGTTTATCCATCGTCAAATGTAATAAATCTTTACCAGATATTTTTTGTGAGTAACCGTATTGAATAAAGAGTATTTAACAAGAATCAAAAGGCATAAACTGAAAAATATTTTTTTTTTTTCTATCAAAATATTGGTGGGATATTGGATATAATGATCACCATCTGGAGGTAATGCTTTATCGTAGCTTGTTATTCCCAGGAATATTACCTGGAAAATGTAGTTCACACACACTAAACAAAAACACAGCTGTGCACTCTGGGACACAACTCCACTCCACACATACACACACATTCTTGGACCAGCAGGAGGGAAAGAATGTAAGTAGGTTTCGGGGCCTGTTGGTCAGATCGTAAATTATTGCCGCTACAAAGGAATTATTTCCATTTGACTTGATTCTTTACATTTTCTTCCCTCTTATTGTGCCTTACTGGCAATTATGGTTTAATTTGTGTGCCCTCGGAGATGGTGCCTGTACCAGTAATGGACCCACGCCAAGCGCACACACACACACACCACACACACCACACACACACAGTAATAAGAACACTCAAGGAGGAGGTTAATTACTGACAGCTGAAACTCACAACAGCTTTGATTTATTCAAGTCACAACCAGAAGGTATTATGGATTGGACCAAACCCAAACATCCTCCACATCCTGCTTCTTCTCCTTCCTTTCTCCCCTCCTCTCCTCTATACCTCTATTTATTGATTAATCTCTAACTCTTGTATTAACCCC
>NW_023339807.1:7204590-7209732 GCF_004916995.1 Morone saxatilis
CACCCACCCACCCACACACACAATCCCCTCGGTAATCAAAGGCTATTAACTCCCGGTGCTTTCGCAACAAAACAGATGTAAGATTCATGAGTCCCTGCCCGTGACTGTTGTCTTTGCCACAGGCTAGTAAAGAAACAATTAGTGCAGAGCTGGCCTCACTGTCCGCCACAATCAATAGTCCCTGATGGTCTTCTAAGCCTATTGACCGAGGCCCGTTCCTCTCCCTGACCCCTCATCTGTAGCAACCGACAGCAGCTTCACTCCACCTATCTGGACTTTGGGAGAGGGTTACCGGGTTAAACAAGGCCCGATCCATGCAAACAAGCATTTCTTAATACTGTCTGCCTCAGTCTGCATTTGTATGCAAGGGGGTGTAGTGGAGGGTTAACATGTGTAATAGGCTACCAGCTATTCAGCACATCATACAAAAGAATCAAAATAATGAAAGTTACACATGGATGGCTTTTTGAAGAGAAAAGGAAACAGTGCCTACTTTTTGTTCATCAATGAATGTCTGTGCTGCAATTATCACCAAACGGATTTTCCTGTTAAAGGTTGCAGAAGCCTGGAGGTTAGAAAAGCGTGACAGTGATGGTGAGTTTGATGGTCTGAAGCCCTGGACTGGCTTGGAGTAGCTTCACTGATGATTCTCAGCAGGTGTATAGTTTGGGACAATAACACAATCTGCTCTTCAAAAAGGAAACTTTTTGTTGAAGATAGAAAATGATTTAAAGTTTTGCAAACTCAAATGATTGTGCACTTCTGTTTCCCAAACTAGACAAACTGCAGGGTTGCACAGAAAAACATCCTTGGTTTATGTTCACCTGTGTTTTTGAAGATGGTGTGTGTATGTGTGTGGCTTATGCCAGTCGACTTACAGACACCATCTTGTACCAATCATCTCACTTAACAACAGCCTTAGTGGCACTGAGGCAATCTGCTGATGTTACAGTAATTGACTGAGTTTCTGTTTGTGTCCTGACAAAACCCCCCTCCTTCCTCGCATGTAAGAACATCTGGAACGGTCCAACTCGTTGCTCCCCAGCCTGCTGTGACGAGCTTCTCCTCCACGCTGCCTGCTAAGGAAGAGGAGGAAAGGCACAGACGATGGAAGGGACGGGGAGGTTGAGGCAGAGGGAGCGGAGCAGCTGTAAGTATGAAGGGGTGGGCAGCGGTGAACAGGTGTCACTCCCACTGACGCGCTGCCACTGTGGCGCCCACCCTGTGAACCCCTGCCTCACCTGCGCACCCACGCAGGGTAGCGGGGGTAGTGGTGGTTAGGAGAGCACCCGTCCCTCACCTGTTCCTAGCCCTACGCCTACTTTCCTCCCCCTTCTCAGATGGCACCCAAGCCTTAGCTCAATCTGGCTGCTGGGCCCACAGATTTGACATTGAAACACACACACATGCGCTCATTAGCCACCAACACATGTACATATTCATAAGTGTGGCGACATGAGGACGCATGGGCATAAGTTTGTGAATGTATGCGAGCAAACACACAAAAACCTCTGCTCTGCTAAAGTACTTCTTTTCTTTATACTGTGGTCTTGTCAGATCAAGCAAAACTAATACAAAACTGAATTTATGAATTGTTTTTGTTTGTTTTAATTTTAATGTCACTAAATAGTCACAACGTTCATTTAGAGGCATACTAGTATGCTAATATACTTGTTCTAAACAAAATTGAATGTCATTGAATGTTACATTTTTACATTGTGAACCACCAGCTCAGATTTGGTGGGAAAATCAACTGGATTACATTAGAGTGGTTGCTGTGATTCCAGCACAAAGCTGAAGCTCTCAGGGTTGTTGGCAATAGCAGACTGTCAAAGGACTGAAAGGGACACAGAAAAAAAAAATGCAACTATTGCAACATAAATATTATCTTTAGTAAACAACCAACAGCTGCAGTTATGATTATTTGTATTATTTTTTGATTAACTAATTATTTTGTCTGTTACTGTCAGAGCCCAAGGTGGCGTTGAAATTGTTTGTTTTGTCCAATAAACAGTCCAACAGTGAAAGGTATACTGCATATCAGTTCTTGTACTTTCTTTTGCTGCTGTGACACTTCAATTTCCCGGTGTGGGATCAATAAAGTTTATCCAATCTTATCAAAACTGTTGTGAATTAATTTTCTAAAGATTAATTGTTTAATCAACTAATTGTGTCAGCTCAACGACAAACAAAGGCAGTAAAATAATCTTTGATCAAAGTGGGAGCAATACGACTCATAAGATGTTTTACTATGAAGAGGCAGAGACGAGTAATCATGTCCACTGTCACAGTCTCATTTGTTTACATTGATCAGGCAAAAATTAACTAACTAGGCAGAAAAATACTGATGTTTAAAAACATGAAATCTTCTTGAGGAATGAAAAAGGGCTGTCACTACAGTAAATCAATCAATCAATCAATCAATATACAAATCCATTCTCATCCATCCATCCATCCTTATATCTGTCCATCCATCCATCTGTGCCCAATCATCACTGCCCTTTACAGCCTTCATCACGCTCGTCACTTTACGCCAGTGGCGTTATAGGACAGAGTGGAGGGAGGTGCAGGTGTGTGTATAAACCCCCCACCCCCACCCTTCTGCCCTCATCCCTCCTCCACTTCCCTCCGTTGCCGTGGTGAGGAGGGCAGTAATTACTCTGGTGTCAGCGTTGCTGGGTGCGACTCCTCCCCCGGCAAGGGGCGGCGGGCATCCATAACCCATCGTCCTGCCATGGGGTAAACGCCGGGCCATCCATCACGCACCCACTTGACAAATACCTTCCATAATAGAAGTTTATTTTTATGGGAGGCTGAATCAAGGACTTTCCCATGCATACAAAAACGTGTCAGAATTATTTATGGCTTGTGCTGAGACGCACAATATGTCATATCAAAGTCCCATCCCGCTTGCCGGCGCTGCTGCAAGCTGCCGGCGCTTGGCCTGTCGATATCTCCGCTCGCTATCAATAATGTGGAACACCGCCACGATAAGCCTCAGGATTCGGAGGTCATACTCGACACACAAACGCACACACATGGTAGCTGACACACACACACACACACACACACAGGCATCACATGCATACACAGACATGCAAAAAAAACCTCACACATGATGACATACATAGATGTGTTTTCAAATGCATATCAAATGAAGGCATACATTTTTGTGTGTTCACATACATACACACACACACAGACAGGGAGGGGAATGAAAAACACACAGTGGAGAATATAAATTCCTACCTACATGTAAAGTTCTTAGCAATGAAAACAAGTCTTGCACCTAACAAGAGAAACACCAATCTCTGCCTGAATCAAGTGAGTTTTTCCTTTTAACAGTTTTTTTTCTTTACCCTCAGTTCCTCCCAGAAGAATAAAACAATTACCCAAACAAAGATGTTCACAAAGTTGAACCTGACCCGCTGTGTGACGAGCAAGACCGCAGATTGCCGTCCGTCAGTCAAAATCACCGCCAAGGTCGGATGAAAACAAAACGGTTTTGAGACAAGGGAGCGAGGCGATCTCTCCGCTACCTCTTTGTGTATGTGTGTAAAGTGTGTACGTACGTCCGTGCGGCATAGAATAATCTCAGACGGTCCCGGGGAAAAAAATAATAAAAATACCCAGGAAAACATAACAACTTAAAGGAAATCCCCACACTGCAGCTAGCAAATCTGAGAGCTGTCAGTCAGCATGAGTGGCAACCCCTTTTGCCCAGAGAAACGGCAATAAATTGGGTTTCCTGATAAGGCCCCGGCATCACCAGCACAACGTCTGACCAAAAAAAAGAGAAGGAAAAAGAAAAAATGAGCTGCTTTTCCGTAGGCCACTTGAGTGCTGTCAATCAACATGACGGGCAGGCTCACATGTCGCCAGTGGAGAGAGCAATGGAGGGAAAAAATAGATTAATGTACAGAAGAAGGCGCAGTGAGAGAGGGAGAGGGAGGAGAAAAGAGAGAGAGACAGCATTAAGCCTGGCTGGGAGAAAATGAATAAATATGATAAATATGATAATTGAAATGATGAGATTTTGGTACTTGGTATTGGATTCCACTATGTGCCCAAAGGGATTAGCCCTTCATTCACTGTCATTTTCAGCATTTCTGTCCCCTACACACACACATACACATATAAACACTGAGCGCCCACGCATGCATACAAACACTAACACAAAACACATACATTTAACAAAAAGATCCAATTCTACCAGGTGGGTTGTTGTATGCGTAAAACTCTGAGGCAGCAGGAGGTGATAAACCTAAAAGTAGCCGTCTACAAACCCACCGACAAAGTAGAAAAAATATGAAAAAACAGCATCGGTAGCAGCGGGAGAACTTTGTCCTGTGAAGACAGAAGATGTATGGCTCTGGGGAGATAGTAGCAACAGTAAATGATTACCTTTTTACAAACTGGGCCTTTGTAATAAAATGCGTAGGGGGGAGTATTATCAATTCAGCCGCCCGGTGAAGATAGCATTTCTGAAGCCACGGCGAGGCTGATCACTATCTAGAGAGGAGACTGAATCTGTATTCCTCACTGCGAGTCCAGGAGGGAGAGGGGTCTGAGACCTGTTCGTGTGTGTGTGTGTGTTTGTGCACGTGAGAGAAAGTGTGTGTGTGTGTGTGTGTGTATATGTGTTGCACTGAGAGAGACATCCGTTAAGGCCCCTTATGCCTGCAGGCCCAGCTGTGACAGAACCTGAGATCTATTTTCTTACACCCACAAACAGAAAGACATGCAAGAGTGTGTGTGTGTGTGTGCAGGAACACATCAATACACATGAAATATTTTATAAGCGCAAACATACACACTTAGTCCTTGGGGCAAAGAACTATAAGATTGGAGATGAAGTTCTGTGTGAAACTGTGCGTGTGTGCATGCATCTTTATACAGTATGTTTGTGTGCCAAGCTGAGATTCTCTGTTAGATGTCTGATTCTGGGGAAAGACACTGACAGATGACATGTACACACTCTCTCTCAAACAACACACTTGTCTGATAGCAGTCAAACAGGAGTAGAAGTCAACGCAGGAGAGACAACAGACAGACCGGCAAACAGATAGAGAGACAGATAGCGTGGCAGATTCAGCTGCTGGCCCAGAGTCACATCACTCACTCTCAACACACACACACACA
>NW_023339807.1:7209796-7210166 GCF_004916995.1 Morone saxatilis
ACACACACACACACACATCACCCAAATGGTAAGACATTATAACACACACAAACACACAGCACCAGAAGAAAGAGGGAAGAAAGTGCGCTGATGTACTGAGAGAATATGGGGCAGACAGTTATGAAAAAGATATCAGTGTAGCCCAGGGTGTTAATGCACGCTGTTGAATTGTGGGATATTTATATGAAGCAGGGTGACCAATGGTGTGACACACATCATCTGTCCCTCACGTGTGTGCATGCATGTCTGTTTTACAGCATCAGACACACTACACTACTGCAGACCACCCCTCTTTGCTATCAGAGGTCACTGAATTTAAAGATGTAAATCAGTGCCATCCATGCTTAATGAATGACTTCATTAATTAAAG
>NW_023339807.1:7210266-7221959 GCF_004916995.1 Morone saxatilis
TGCTGGTTCTGATGGAAAGGTGTCGGAACACACAGTGAGCAGGTTGTTGTGTATGTGGCTGCATAACATCCACCAGGGTGCCCAGATGGTCATAATGTTACGGCTGATCGGTGTATCTCTGCCTGCTGTTTCAATATTGAGCCAAGTGTTGTGGAAGTGGAATACTAAATCACTGGAATACCCCTTTAAAACCGCAGCAAATAAAGCCAAAACACACTGCATGGCAAGACATTACAAGGGGCAAGGGAAACATTGACCCTTGAAATTACCCCTAAAAAGTATCCAAGTAAACCGGTTAAATTTAATGTTTTACACACTGTTTAATTTAATGTTAAGTATAAGCATAAGAGGTATTTCACAACTGATATGAAAGTCAGTAAGGTTTTACGGCCTCCAAACATTTTTTTGCTAAACGCTCACACACACTGAAATCAAGAGTTAAAGTCTGTTCTGATATTTTAAAGTTTCATATTTAGATAATCATAAGACAATTAGATATTTTAAGATGTTTGTAGCCTTGTCGAACTATATTAAATTACATTAGTTTGGCAGGTGCTTCTGTCCAGAGCAACTTAGGACAACAAAGAAAGTAAAGTGCCCCATTCAGATCCTCATCTCAATAAATACATAGCACAGAGCTCTGTTTTAGAAATACAAAAGTTTTTCCCCTCTCTC
The DNA here is from genome assembly GCF_004916995.1 of Morone saxatilis. NCBI lineage: Eukaryota > Metazoa > Chordata > Actinopteri > Moronidae > Morone > Morone saxatilis. Next base: position 7,210,942 of record NW_023339807.1, read on the forward strand.
CATCCTTCTTATTCTCTTTACCCCCTTTTTTTCACAGGTGTCAGAAGAGATTTCATGGCCTGTGCGTATGTGTGAATTTGCCACACCCCTTTTGAGTGCTAATTTACCCTTTTAGGTTTAATCTCCCCGTGAGTGGCTTTCCTCGCCCTTTAATTAGGCTATGGGGAGTCGACACCAACACCAAACACACACACACTTAGTTTGCGAGACACGCACACACGAACGACTATTTCTTACTACCGCACACACATATACATGTACACACACCCACTAAAGTGCAGCAGAAACACAGTCCCAGACTTGAGACGAGCTTTGGTAAGACAGTCCTCATCAGCCCTCGGTGGGCCTCTTTCACACTCTGGCTCCCCTCAGCTGCACCAGTCACCAAGACAGGACAGAGAAAAAGGGAGGGAGAGTAAGAAAAAAGGGGGGAAAAAGTGAGATATTCTGTACTTGTGAGAGGACAGAGAGAGGTGCTGGTCGTAAAGGCATTTATCTCTGAACTTTTTCCATTTCAAATCTATTTGTCAAGTTAAAGCTGCATTAAGCCACATCAGATTTTGGCAGAGTCAAGTGGCAGTGCGAGATAGATGTTTGAATTTTTTAAAGTTTAAAAACTTCACCGCCCATAAATTTCCTAACAAGATATTGGTGATATGTGCACTCATTGAACCCAAATAATGTGGTGAAGAAAATCTACAGAGCAAAGCAACAGATCAGGCACGGCATTCTCTTATGTTAATGAGATGCTTGACTTTCACTCATTAGTTTCGTCACTGAATCTTTTTTACATAAAACTCTTGGGGTGCTCCCGTAGCTTACCTGGGTTGAGTGCACGCCCCATGTACTAAAACTCTAGTCTCTATCAAAATAAAGGCAATAAAAAGCCCCCCAAAAATCAATCTTAAAAAATTGCTTGATTTACTGTCTCAAAGTGGTCCATAAAATCCTTTTATATTTGAAATTGTGCTTGAAGAGTTTGCACAGTTAAGGACTTTTGGGTGTTTTGGGATGAAACATCCTAACCACTGAGCTATATCAATCCGACTGTAGGACTGTTGCTCTCTGTCACCCTAATTAGCGTCCTCCTTCTTTATCTTTAAGCATATCTCTTAAAATGCCACCTGTGCTGGTGCTAACTTAACAATGAAACTCCTCTCCTCCACTTTTTTCCTCTTTTTCTTATTGTTCTACAAACAGACCACATATGTACCCAAACAAAACTGGGCACTAAAGAGGGAAATACAATAACAGCAGTAGTGATAGTGGCTTGTTATGTTGGAAATAAGAGGGCACTTAATTGGGGTCTGATAGTCTAATAGGCAGCCCCTCTGATTACCAGCTCTGCACATTGGCTTAAATTAGCCCACTGATGAGCAGCCAGGGGATTCAATTATGCTGGGGGAGAAATAAGGGGCCCTAATAGGCCACTGTATCAGAAACCATGGGACTGGGCTGGGCTAAAGCTCTGGTAATTGGTTGTTTAGTTGGGAAAGTTGAGCCTGTTGGTAATTAGAGATGCCGAGACGTTTGTAGAGCCACCAAACAGATGACACACGGAGGCTAGAGAGGCGAAGGAGGAAGACAAGGGTCCTTGGCACAGTAAAAGGGGCAAAGGTCGTGGTGGAGATCTCATAAGTGCACTTCAGCCAATAAGGGTGTAGATCAGGGAAAACATGTTGGTACTATAGGAGCTGTGTTGACTCAGTAAAGGTCAAGATGGGGCAAGCCGGGCTGAAAGTGATCAGTAGTCTCGCCTCGTCTCACAACCTGCTCTCCCTAACAATTTCTGCTTTTCTTTCTTATCTCTTCACTTCTTTTTCACTCAACTTTCTCATCAATAACTATCTTTCTCTCTCTCTCTCTCTTTTTTTTACTTTCTTGTCTTGTATTAGACAGCTTAGCTGTTAGCTGTAGCTGGATATGTACAGTGTGTCTGAACTGAGGGAGAAGGAGGATTGAATTATGGATGAGGCTTTATAGGAGCCGGCGGCCTGTCTGGTCCCATATTCACTGTCCCATACAGGAGGAGCAGCCCTGCCCGCGAGCATCCCCACTACACGTCACTCACAGGGGGTGTTTGTGTGTGTTTGTGTGTGCTTGTGTCTCTATGTTCATATGAAGGCACACACCAGTGGTCTGACAAATGCTCTTGAAAACATGCAGCAAATATTTTCCTTTTATATTTTGATTAAAAAGACAGAAGTTAAACATCTGATGTGTGCTGACATATAATAGACAATCCCCTTAGGATGTGTAAAAAGTAGCAGTTTATAAAAATGACAGGGAATTGGGTGTAGCGCATCCAAATAAAAAACGGCCGGCATAGCTTTCCAGGAGAACTAGATTCAGTCTTTAACCTCTCTCATTAACTACTGCCTTAGAACATTTTGAAGCTGCCTTAGAACATTTTGAAGCTAAATTTATTTTACACGCAAAAATATTTACTGTTGTTCTCCTACTTGTGCCACTGAGCATCCAACTTGCTGTGTCCCAAATGCCATGATCAGAATGAAGCATTAGACTATAAACCTATGCAGACTGAACAATTTTATCCTTTTGTCCCGCGATCACACTGTGCAACTGTTAGAGCCTGTGCCCTACATAAGCCATCTGCAACTTTTTAGAATAGTGCAACATAAGCAAGCACCTAACATAACTGTGCCATTGCAAAACCAGGGAGCATATATCAAGTGTCATCAATCTGTCTCAAGTTTTCTGACAGCGACAGAACTTGTCCAGAGGCTCAGACAGAGGCAGAGGTTGACCCAGTCTGTCAATGACACTACACTTCCAGCCATCATTCACCGTGTGGAAAATTAATTTGTCTGTGATTGCCTAAAGGTGGCAAAAAGACAATGTAGACATTCTGAGCTGCCAGAAACCTACTGCCCTTACGTCTCCACACTGATTGGATGGGACTTGTCAGTCAAGCCTCTGAATGGCCACTAAACGGCTAAGAGGAGGCTCTCGGATTGGGGCCAGCCGGAAGGGAAGGGAATGGATGAAGAGGATGAAACAAAAGGCCGTTTGTTGTGGCTGATGTGTGATAAATGCAGCCAGTTGGGGGAGTTTTCACGCTCATTGGAGCAGGTCATTATTCAGGAATTGCTGCTTGCTCGGCCTAGACCGGCCCTGTATTGGTTTATTCAGACGCATGCAACCGACGGTGTTCCCCTAAACCGCTTAGCCAACCCCCCTCTCGAACACACTCACGCACACACACACACACAAAAACACACACACACACCACAACACGACACCACACACACACACACCCTTGTTGCATGTCTCCTAGGACACACTGGCATTGAACATCTGCTTCTTAACTGTAATATCTCAACCACGACTACACAGGCAGTGGGTGCATGGAAAGAGATAGGTATTAAATACAGAGCAAGAAACGTGTCCAAAAAAGGGAGATGTAGGGCTGGGATGAAGGGGCAGAAGAGGAATATTACAGTTCACTTCAGCCCTCAGTGAGACTTTCAGGACCAGATGAAGCTGAAAGGTGTTGTTCCTCCATGAGGGAATTTTCCAATTAACACCTCAACACTGGCCTGAGTTAATCTTCAAGTTCATACATGCAGGCTTGCAGAGGTTGCTTTGTGTGATTGGGAAAATTAGATATGATGGAGATCGAATAACAAACATGGCCACAAAAACAAAAACTGTGACCACAGAAGGCCACGATGATGTGTTTTCAAGGTGGGATTGCTTTGATAATTTACTACAACTACAACTGCCCCATCATAGTTTGCTCTTCTCTTTGCTGGTAAAAGTGTTTTACATTTTTTTGGCTTCCCATTAAGCCAAAAAAAATCCCTCATTGTTAATTTTGTAACTCAAAATAACTAAATCTACGCTGACAGCACCAGCAGAATGAGGGTGTGTTAATCAGATTTTACATCGTACTGAACAGAATGACTTTTTTTATTAATGCCTATCATGTGAATGCAACATAAGGAAGGTGACACAAAGACGCAGGTTCATCACTGGCGCTGACGACTTGATGTCCTATAGGTGTTTTTCAAAGAACTGTGATGCATTGTTTTTTTTTCACATATTTTCCCACATAGAAACGTGTCACATATAACACATTGTTATTAGAAACAGATGTTGATTTTATCGCCAGTGTCTGTGGCTTCTTTCACAACGTCGACACAGTGTCATATGCGCTGGGATACCAGGACACATTTGCATGACATACACACCTGTCCTCCGCAATCCAACACGCCGCTGTAACACAATACGCAAGTAAAACTCAGGAGAGTAATGTTTCATTACATGATGAACAGAAGGTGAAAGCGAGGGAGGGGAGCCGGGGAGGCACACAGATGCATAACTTAAGTAAAAGCCATCCAAACCCATATTTGTTTACAGATTTGTTTAATAAGGAAAAATATATGCAAACAAATGAATTTGCCTGTGGTTGTAACTGTGTATTAAGATCATCACTTACAAGGCCAGGTCTCCTCTAGCCCTCTACAGTAGCCATCCATCATGCATTATTAAGGAAAATAGAATCTGCATAAAGCAGCAACAATGCCTTGAAGAAGTTTATTTATTTATTTGTTTTATCTTTTTAGGCACTAAGCAGCACATCCAAGTACTCCGTCGCTGTTAGCTAATTACAAAGCATTTGATCTCTATGCCCCCAAGATGTGCAATTATAACCTTGCTAGAAAATTAAGGAAATATTTCACAATTAAAAATAGTGGGATCAAGATGCTCTGACGAAGCTAATGGCGACATCTCACCTGTGTGTGTGTGTGTGTGTGTGTGTGTGTGTGTGTGGTGGGGTAACATAGTTTTAGGTACTGAACAGGACAGGAAGCTGATTTAACAAAGCCATTGCCCTGCAACCACAGCTGACCTCGCTGGAGGGAGACAGCAAAAAAAGAAGGAAATATACCATTTCCCAAAGCTTCTGCATTCATAGCGTACTTGCAGCATTTTAACTAGAAAGTAAGTTCTAGTCGAGAGGTAATTTAGCAAAGTCGCAGTTCTCTGAGGTACCTGTAGCTCTGGTTATGCTGCAGTGCTATCTCTGCTGAGATCACACAGGCACCGCCACTTCTTTCTGGCATATCTCTGTGCAGATCGCACAAGGAAGACAATTGTCATTACCATTTTATTAAAATGTGTCCTATCAGCAACATTTTCCCCTCACATATCTAACCTCGTTTTTCCTTCCTTTCCCCCCTCTAATTCTAATCATCATTCCTCTCCATCACTTGCTGGGTCTAATTCCCTCTCTTCCTTCGTTTGCAAAGGACCTCTGCTTTCATCCTTGAGAAGGGCTTTAATTCGAAGTGCGACGCTGAATAAAGAAGGGAAGACGGAGGGAGAATGAGAGAGAGTAAGAGAGAGAGAGAAGGGAGAGAATTATATGGAAAGACAGAGCAGCAGTGGAGACGTTCGGGTGTCAATCAATCTGGTGCGAGGGGCTGCAAGGGCCCATGACTAGGGTGCGTTTGATCTGTGTCTTTCAAAGGGGGAACAGCGGGAAGGGCCATCACAGATGATTTGCCTCTTGCTGCTGGCCCTGGTGCCACTCTGACAGAGAGCAATCACAAGCAGGTTAATTCAACATCTACCTTCTTAATCTTTTTTTCCCCTGTCTCTTTCTTTTGGTCTCGTTCTGTCTACTTAGATGAAACACTGCTCTTTCTGCTACAACCCCCACCTCCCTTTTGCCTCTTTTGAAAGTAGGAGAGATCAAGTGTACTTTCAATGCCTTTTCAAACCACCTATATTTTGATTGCTTTGGTCTTAATCAAGCAAAGAGGGTTGTTGATTTTCTGCATTCCTCCAGTGGTTTATTTACGTGTTGCTACCATGAAGCAAAATCTTGAACACTATAATGCATCAATGAAAGCAAAGTGGGATCAGATAATTTCTCTCTGGAAATTGGTGCTGAAAAGAATTTTCTTCAGGGGTAAGAAACACCAGCAGATGTATTTTTGGACCATTTCTTTTGCTGTCATTCTTTGGGTTCATATCTGTGATGTGGTGTGAGCTGAATATAAATTAGAGCGTCAAGATGACATCTTGAAAACATGCTGCCTAACTTGACTGAGAGAAGAGGATGTTTCCTCCAGATGACTGAAAGACGACTCACGTACTAAACAAGATCTGACCTTCGCTCATACAAACTTGCACAATGCACGTTGCTTACATACAGAGAAATCTCCGTCTTTATTTGGTGTAACTGTTGTGTTCTCAAATGGCTTAACAGATCACAGTAAAGGGGACACAAAACAGCTAAATGAATCAATGAGACCTTCTTCTTCACTAAAGGTCAGCCATGCATAAGGACAAACAGAGGTGAGGGAAATCCAGGGATGAAGGGGTAAGAAGGAGTGTAAAGATGTGCTTTGGCTTAAGGTGAGAGGGTACGGAGAATATGAAGCAGGGAGGTGTTTGTAAGAGTAGGTGAAGGTAGAAAGGTTCTGCTGGGAGGTTAGGACATGGAAGTCAAGGAGATCAAAGACAGAAGTTGGTCCTTGAATTTGAAGAATAGAAATTATACCAGGAATAAACCTGTTTGGGAAATTTAAAGAAAAAAACTTTTCAGAGTCAGCACAAAGACACAACTCAGATCCATTCACTTTCAATAGGAAATAAACCACAGTGCCACCAGAATGCAGCCATTATCCAGTAATGTCCCTGCCTGGCCTTTTTCTCATGGAGCTTCCCTCCAACTCTACTGCTTTTATTTAAGGTCAAAGGGATAACAGGATAAAGGCTGTCCTCTCTGCTCCCCTGAAGGACAAGCACTCTGCCGATTGGATTTGGTGGCCTTCAAGGACAAAGGAAGAACACAGTGATACAAAGGAACCAATAGAAGAGGAACAAGATTTCATCTGTCTCTATGGCCTGAGTGATTGGCAGGGATGGATAGACCAGCAATCTGAGTGCTGCCTCTTTGTGGCTGGTTGCCCTCTATCAGCATTGAATAGCAAGACTTGATCCAGCGACAAAAACACAGACAAGGATTCTGGAAGATCTGACCTCTGTGGTATAATAGGAGTCTGGCCAGGGTTGCGGGGGCAGCCAGATGATTTATTTCAGTGGAATGATTTCAAATGTTGATTTGTCTGTGGGTATATACTGTATGTATGTGGATGTGTTTGTGCACAATACACATTGAAATTCACATTATGAATATATTATGGACATAATATGTTCCCAGCTACCATTAAAGTGCCCTTGAGCAAGACACTTAAAGGGGCAGTCCAGAGATTTACTGTGACACTTCCATAAAGTTGGGGGAACTCAAAGAAACAGATTTAAAAATGAATTAAATAAAAGAAGAATGAAGAGATACAGGGAGAGACATCCTGAAATGTAGTCCCTAGTATGACTAAAGCTTACATGGCATAATTCAACTCACTGGTCTTTCAAATTCCACACCTCCAGTTTGTGATGCAGGTTTTCTGATAAAAAGTTGACCCAAAGTCTCAAACTTAAAAGCTCTTTCCAGAAATACACAAGACACTACAGCACTCCCCATGACTAGTGAGCAGATCTTTGGAGCGTCCCTTTAACTTTTAGCTGATCCTCAGCAGCCAACAGTACAATATCATGGTAGCAGTGGGCAGCTCCCAGACATTTCTGTGAACAAGCCTTCAAACACAGAAGTGTTTGGGACTGTCTTCGAGGCACTGTTGTTTCTAAATGTAGGCATATATGATCTTAGTCCTGACAGGAATATTTTCATTTGAGACAGGAATTTTATAAATAAGGCACTGAGGTACAGTAGAGCACCCGCGCAGGCCAGCTGCCAAAGTGCATTCTTCCACTCTAACCCTAATCCTTCCACCACTCAACCAGATCCTCCTAATCTGGCGACAGGGCTCATTTGTGAAACACTTTATTTCTTTCTATTTTTAAAAGACGTCTCCTCATGTACAGACTGAACGATTAGTTACCTGCATGTAGGTAGGCGAGGTCTGGATTCTCAATATCAGGGTGATTTTCCTTCAGGTGGTTGCGGAACTCCATGGGAGAGTTGGTGGCATAGTTACATTTGGGACAGTTGTACATCTTCACACCCTCGTGTTTGCCTGTATGGAGGATGTGCTTCCGGATGTTCTCAGCACAGTTGGATCTAAGGGAGACAAACAAAGATAAAAGGCCTCATTTCTTTTTGGAATAAATAATAAAAAAACACAAAGATTAAAAGATGAGAGTCATGAGGGAGAAAACATAAGATAAACGGTTGGCACTGTTCCCAAGAAAGGTTTGCTGTATTAATGTTTTATTTTGTTGAAATGATGAAACACACACACACACACACACACACACACTAGAAAAAACTCATACTGGGCTTTGGAGCTGAGGGATCAGCTGTGTTTGGACAGACTCTCAAAGCATTCATTGCCTAAATACGCCTCTGTGAAACAGGCCCACAACCACAAAATGGCTTTAGAACCATTTTCACAAGTAAAGAAACAAAACTTGTTACACAAATAATATTTACATCCAAAGTTCTTTGATAGTCTGTCATGTCCTTAAATATCTCTTAGATATTTTGTTTCCATACAGTTGTTCAGGTTTAGTGTGTAATGGTGCTAGAAGCAGTGGGTGACGCTTGCTTAGAGACTGTAAGTGGATCTTCAGGCCTACGGAGTGCGTTAGGGATATGTCTGAAAACATCCGTTATGCATTATGTATCTTTTGCAATTGTATGAAAGGTGTAGGAATAATGGTGTATGTTGTGTGTGCGGCAGTTTGTGGGTCTTTGGGCTGGTCAGATAGGGCAGTCCAAGCAGTGAGCTACTGCAGGGTGTAGGATGTAATGATGTCAGCTCAGAGAGTCACACACAACCCTCTGCTGATTAATGATGCTGCCTGACCTGCTCCCAGGCTCTATCTAAACCTGCCTGCGGACACACACAAACACAATGGGCAAAACAAACATGCACATACATACATACATACATACATACATACATACATACATAACATACATACATACATACATACATAGATCATGGACCAAACCTTGTTTGCGCCAAAAATAAAAATTTTAATTCTGATTCTGAACTACACACGGTAGCAAAATCCACAGACTCTGAATTCCAAAACACCTAACGCTTCACTACAACACGCGTCTACTAAAGAGCACTACAATTGAATGCATCATGCACTAAGCATGTACATGGTTGGTAAGATCACAGTTATTTACATTACAACAACATTAAACACTACACCATCATGTAGTGAGGATGGTGCACTCAGTGACCTAGTTATGGACCTTGACATTTCTCGGAACAATGTAAATAATACGCAATTTCTCTATCCCTTATATCAACGCCGGACAATAAACCTCACAGATGTCTCATAGCTCACGCCAAGCCAATGGAGGAGAATGGTTTTCACTTTTGCAGATGTACACCTCTCCTCATCATGGATATCCAACAGTCCAAGCCCGGCCTCCACTGGCTAAAAAAAAAAAAAAAGAAAAACAGAGCTGGTTGCCTCTCTGGGTTCTGTTCCAGCTGTAATAGATAATACATAGCACTAGCCACTGGCTGGAGCAATGAGGGCTCTTCACTAAAAATCTGACATCTACAGTAAGCTCTAGCGATGCCACGCCCTCATCAATCAAAAGCTAAACTCTTTATTTAAAAGCAGATAATCCACTAAATAAAGAAATGTCTGTTTTACCAGATATATTGCTGCTTATGGAACAAAAACACCATTCTTATCATAACCTAATCATGAACGGCGTCAATTAAAACGAAAAAAAACTATCTGAATGATAATGATTGCGGACAAACAATGAGAAAATGCAGTAATTGGCCTTAAAATAACATCGAACACAGAGGGTGCCATATTTAATGGTATTGTATGGAGAATGAAAATGATTTACATATGATGTATAAATGAGACACGGTATTGCGGAAAATGGAGAGGGTTCCAATTGGAGGACTAGGGAGGTTTGGGGTGATTGCTTTTTCCTTCATATTGTCACCCATCTTTTTATATTCTAATGGAAAGGCGTTTATCATTTGACTTTGTGGTATTTCTGGAGATGGCTCTTCCTTGGCCTTCACAGGACAAGTGATTGCCATTTGGACTTCTTGTTGGTTTGAAATTAAGCAGGAGAAGAACCCAGGATTGTTGCGCGTGAGCACTGGGATGGCCCCATAAAATAATATAATAATATATTACCCCTGGGGGAATCGTAATCAAGATTACAGACATGCTTATTGATAGGTTCCAGAAAACAAGGTTCAAAAGATGCCACTAACACTGAACAAACACTATCAATAAACAACCAGGCTCAAATATCTCAATATTTAAATAAAAATGCTCCCTGCAATGGATGATAACCTTAACAATAAGGCCTGTATTAGTATGATAAACATAGATTTACAGGTCTTTGCAGGTTTACATCCAATGTCAAATGCAAAGAATGGTGAAGAGTACTGAAAGAATTTAAAGCATCATAAATTAGTCAGATGATTACATCGAAACTTGAGCGGCTCCATTCAGATATAGTACATAACCTTTAAAATAATTTGCACATATTCTCATAATATCTAAGTAATAAATACCCAGCTATAATATGTGCACACTTGTTTATTATCTTATATCAGTCCATTCATCTACAATAACTATTATAACAGGTTCACAGACAAATATCATGGGCACACTATCTGATTGATGTCTTCTCTGACATTTAATTGAAATATAATATATCACTAACTAAGAAGTCGAAACTGTCACTCATTGGACTCTATAGAATTTAACGGTAAATCATGCTGTCTAATTAAAATGGCATATTATATACTAATTAAGAACTGTATTTTCTTATTCTGATATTATGCGGAGCATAAAAATAGATATAAATTTGAATGCGGAGACTAAAATAAGAGGTATCATATAATGAGAGCATGACGGTAGTTTCATTAGGGTATTTTGGCCATGCTATCTCTCATGATTGTATATATGGTAATATGGCAGTAATTGTCATATTTATAAACATAAATCACAACGTTTTT
>NW_023339807.1:7222059-7222508 GCF_004916995.1 Morone saxatilis
CACAAACACAATGGGCAAAACAAACATGCACATACATACATACATACATACATACATACATACATACATACATACATAGACATGACCAAACCTTAGTTTGCGCCAAAATAAAAATTTTAATCTCTGATCTGACTACACAGGTGCAAATCCACAGACCTGAATCCACAAACAACCCTACGCTCACACACACGCGCACAAGAGAGCACACACATAATGCATCATGCAAGCAAGCATGTGCAGTGTAGAACACAGTTTCATACACACACATAAACACACACCATCATGTGTTGATGGATGGGGCACTCGTGCTCAGTTTGGACCTGACATTCTCGGACAGTATAATACGCAATTACTCTCCCTTATCACCTTGGCCGGGACAATAAAGCCTCACAGTGCCATAGCTCACGCCAGCCAAGGAGAGAATTTGTTTTCACTTTTGCAGAGACACC
>NW_023339807.1:7222604-7222873 GCF_004916995.1 Morone saxatilis
AAAAAAAAAAAAAAAGAAAACAGAGCGGGCCCTCTCTGGGTTCTGTTCATGCTGTATGAAATACATAAGCACTAGCCACTGGTGAGCAATGAGGGCTCTTCACAAAACTGAACACTACAGTAGCTTAGGATGCCACGCTCTCAACAAAAGCAAACCTTTTTTAAAAGCAGTAATCCACAGAAATAAAGAAATGTCTGTTTTACCAGATCGCTGATGAACAAAACACCATCTAATTCAACCTACAGACGGGCGACAAATTAAACGAAAAA
>NW_023339807.1:7222931-7227281 GCF_004916995.1 Morone saxatilis
CATTTAATGGTTTGATGAGAATGAAAATGATTCAATGAGTCAATTGGACACGTATGGGAAAATGGAGAGGGTTCCAGAGACTAGGAGGTTTGTGATTGTTTTTCCTTCATATTGTCACCCATCTGTATATCTAATGAAAGCGTTTACATTTGCTTTGTGTCTGAGAGGTCTTCCTTGCCTCACAGGAAGTGATGCATTTGGACTTCTTGTTTGTTTGAAATTAAGCAGGAGAAGAACCAGGTTGTTGGCGTGAGCACTGATGGCCCCGGGGAATGAACAGATACAGACAGCTTTGAATGTCCAGAAAAACAAGGTAAAAGATGCCACAACACTGAACACACTTTCAAAAACACCAGGCTCAATATCTCAAATTTAAAAAAGCTGCCGCAGATGATGAACCTTAACAAAAGCCTAGTATGAAAACCATAGATTTAAGGTCTTGCAGGTTTACATCAATGTCAAATGCAAAGAATGTGAAGAGTCTGAAGAATTTAAAGCATCTAAATTAGTCAGATTTACATCGACTGGCGGCCCACAGATATGTACATAACCTTAAAATATTTGCACATATTCTCAATCATTTATCCAGCAAATTGGCACACGTTGTTGTGATTACTTTATCAGCCATCACTAGCAAAACTATAACAGGTTCACAGACAAATCATGGCCACATCTGTTGACTGCTCTCTGCATAATGAAAAAAATACACACTTAAGAATCGAAACTGTCACATGCTCATGAATTACGGTAAATCATGCTGCTAAAAAATGCATTTAATACTAAAAGAACTGATTTCTTATTCGAAAGCGGGAGCATAAATAGATAAAATTTGAAGCGGAGCTAAAAGGTTCTAAAGAGAGCGCGGGTGGATTCCTAGGGGGGCCATGCTATCTCTCAGATATGGTAATGGCGTAATTGTCATATTAAAACAACACAACGTGCGTTTAGGAGTCAGCAGGTGTCACAGTTAGTGAAAGCCCACACCAGCCCTCCTACTATACACTGTATTAATTAGTCCAACACTGTTTCAACTTCCTCCCCCATCCATGCACTCACCATGGGAATCAGCCATACTGATGCTCAACGGATACATCACCCCTTCTCTGCCTCTTCCTGTCTCTCCCCTTTATTTTAGCCATTTCCATATTCCTCCTCCCAAACGAGTGTATGGTAATGGGAGAGGTGTAATTGAGAGGCGCTTCGTTAGAGGAGATTTAAATGTGTTTCTTTGTGTGTGTTAAGAGTTGGGGGGTGGGGGTGGGGTGGGGTGTATTTGGATCATTGGTGCTATTTGGATCTTATTCTGCCAAGGAGGCCCAGTTATCATCATTAATGTCTCCCCCTCCTCCCTCATCTCTCCCTTCACTTTACAAGGTCGCAAACCTTCTTGGCATTGACAGTAAGCGTGTCATCCTCAAAGCTGCCATCGCCTCGAATCGAAACGGAATGCTAACAGGTAGATTGAAACACGAATGCCGCAGCATTCAATAAACAATAATAGCCCCAGAAGGATGGTAACGTGGCAGGAGTCAGAGGCTACATATCAATTAGACCATTCAAGATGCAACTGTGACTTTAATGAGAAAAAAAGAAGAAAAAACTCCTCATTGTGAACAATAGAAATGATTCTTTAAACACTGAAGTAAAGAAGTTTTGCGGCTTGCATAAATAGCTAGAGAATAGTCAAGTAGACATCATTAATTGACAGCCCAGGACTCCCAGTGCAATATCATTAGAATATTTTTACCACTACTCCCTAACTATAATTATCCCCCCCATTATCTATCTCTGTCTGAATAGGAGATGAGTGGCATTTGATAGATCATTCACTCCCTGCTCATTTACATGCATTTGAGGAGCAGCCTTGATGGAGATCACATTGTATCAAGTGGGAAACATAGATGTCATTCATAACATTTAATATGGATATTTTAATACTGAAAATCAGATGTGTACCTGCAAAACAGATATTTTCTGTGAGCAAGAGCTGCCAGTCACACACTCATGCTTCATTTGCTTCAAACCTAAATATGTCTTTACACCTGCATCATATTTATTTCATGTACGCCCGGCTTACACTGAAAGGTCAAATGTGCTAGCTCATCTAGTAGCTCCTTATCCTGGTCAGGCCACCAGAGACGTCGGGGTTTTTAAACATCTATTCAGAGTGTAAAAGCAGGGTGGAGGTGAGGCCTCTCGCGGCTGTCTGAGGCCCCCACATTCAATTCCTCATCCTCACATTAGTAAGCCAGTGGGGTGTTTCCACAACCTCACCCCTCCTCCCACCTTGCCCGCCCCCCTCCCTCCCTTTCCTTCTTTGCCCTCTGGACCTCTCAGAACCCCTGGGGCCACCAAAATGTTAATTGGGCTTCTAATTTACTGTTTCATTTACCGCTATCTGTAATGATCATTAAGTATCAGTGCGGGAACAATGGGACCAGGGACATTTGGCTCATTCTATGTGCAGTATCTTTCTGATACTGCGGTTAGTCCAGTACAGTGGTTTGATATGGGACCAAAATTTGCCCTCAAGTAAAAAAATATGCCAATTTATGAGATTAAATATTCTTTATATAAATGTTCAGTTCTTAGAGCATTTTACCCACTAAGACTGGGTTTAATGAGACATTTGAAAAGGATTCAACAAATGTAGGCAACATGGTGTCTTCTTCATTCAACAGGGTATCTTTCCTGGGTCCAGAGCTTTAGGGTCCCATAAGGTATAACATTTCATTCATATCAAGAGCAGAATTATAGGCAAAACAACAAATTCTTGCAGTTTACAAAATGGGCAGTCCCAATCTAACAAGAGTAAAGCTGGGCTCAGACTACAGGAGTTTTAAAATCCTATCTGATTTTGAAATCGGGTTGCATCACGCTCATGAGAAGAAACAGTTTTTCCTCTCTCTAATCTCAAACATGCAACACACAACAAGATTTGAAAATAATCACACACTACAGCATATTATTAAGATTATTGTGCCAGACGGAGCAATGCACCACCTCACATGACCTCATGAGGATCAGATCTAAAAAAATGCGAAATGGAGACTGACATAGCAGAACAACTTGTTATAGTAATGTTAATGCTTTTCAAAGCAGAAGGCTAAATGTGTCTGGATGAGAAATGGTTGGGGAGACAATACGAGTTGTCTATTCTTCAGCAAAAACTGGAGGTGAGATTTTAACCTTCAGTTTTAATATCCGCCAACAACAGCTCTCATTAACTTTCAGACTGACGTAATCATCCAGATTTGAACTCCTGTATGTCAAACATATTATCAGAGCGGCCCCGATGAGTCTGTGAGTGGGTCGGGAGGGACCTATTCCAAATCAGATTTCTCCTCCAATTGTCAAGAGGGGTAAATTGAGGTAAATCAGTCCAAAACTCATGTAGTCTGTGTCTGGTTTAAGAGTCAGCTATGCTAACACATGCTGATGTTTAGCAGGTATATTGTTTATAGTTTTTACCATCTTAGTTAAGCATGTTAGCATTCTTCTAATAAGCACTGAATTAGTTTCTGTTTTGCAGGTTTTTTCCCCAAGCCAATGTGGGATGGGGAAAAATACTAATTTTACCTGATTATTGAGCTGGATAGAAAGTCAGGAGATTTTGTGCCAGTCAATCAAGTAGAAAGTTGAAGATATTTCACTGGAAATGTGAAAACTCGGACGATCAGCAAAGTCATAAGAATTCATCCTCTTGGGACCATGTATATCTGTACAAAGTTTCAGCACAATCCATCCGAAGCTCTGAACCAAAGTAGTTGACCAAATGTCACTGTCACCACTACAGACGCAACGTTAATGTGGCTAATAGAAATATCAGCTATATTTTAGTCTACAGACATTGTAGCTGAACTCAAAAGAGCACATCTTGAAGAACAAGATTCAGTCGTATTTTGCAGTTAAATGACACTGACATAAAATCTTCAGAACATCTTATATGCATCTTAAATCTAACAGTATCAGTTAAATACCTCTCGATCCTCAATTGCTACAATCAAGAGATACTTCATGATAACTTTAGGTACAAGGGGAGATAATCCTTTGATAATTGCAAAATAATAGCCTGACTACAACTATTACCTCTCAGCATTCCCTTTTTTCTAAGTTGGACTGCATACAAAAGACTTATGAAATGAGTCGAGCGCTTCACTGCAGCGGAGCAGGTGTAGCAAGCTGCCGAAATGACTTTGTCACAGAGGGGAAAAAACGAATGAAGAGTACATCTAAAACCAATGATGGGTTTGAGATCATTCCCTTTCACACTCTTCTGCCACAACCTGACGAGGAAGCACAGGATGAGAGAGGGAGAGAGGCAGAGGCAGAGAGAGGGAGAGAGAAAGA
>NW_023339807.1:7227324-7227478 GCF_004916995.1 Morone saxatilis
AGAGAGAGAGAGAGAGATGGAGATGTGCAACGCCAGCCAAAACTTTTTCAATTTCACCGACAATTTCCTGTGTAATTACTGATGTGGTATGATGGTGTTTTAATGACAGGGACCTGCCAGTGACAGTGACATTGTGTGTATGTGTGTGAGAGAG
>NW_023339807.1:7227578-7230703 GCF_004916995.1 Morone saxatilis
TATACCCCCCACAGCCCCTCCCACCCCCACCCATCAACCCCCTTATCATCAGTGCCATGGTGGCAGCCATCAGCGCCACCAACCGTGGGCGGGTCAATGAGCCGGTACCTGTAGTCGCACCAGGGGCAGCGGTACGGTTTCTCCCCAGTGTGAACACGATTGTGCCGCGATAGGTGGGACTGCGTGGTGGAGGCGAAGCTGCAGAGCTTACATTTGAAGGGTCTCTCTCCTGTGGGGTGAAGGGGTTGAAAAGATAAGAGACAGACAATGGTGATGAGACCAAGATGACATTCACTGACAAACACACACAGACACAACTGACATGGTTTGGCCAATATGGTGGCTTCATAAACCTTTTTTTTTTCTTCATAAAGCTGTGTGGAATTAATGTAGACTAACAAAAAGTTGGCAAAGCATATTTTTTCTGACACAACAAACCACTTAATGATTCTGAATTTACTTTGTAAGTATTAGTTTTGTATGGGAGTGTTAGCTTTAGCTGAAGAACTTAAACTTACGGAAGTGTCAGTTAAAGCTTTAACACTGAACGAGTTTATGTTTGAGAATTTAAATAACTTAAAGCGTCATTATTTGAAATCTCTGCTTAGATCAAGCCCTGTAGCGCGTTACTGGTCCGTTTGTATGTGAACACTGAAAGTAGTTGAAGGGTAATAGAATATTATAGAAGAGTAAGCTTTTGATGGAAATCCAGATGGGAGATTTATAGCATTAGATGATAGACTATTACCATATTTGACACACAGCCATTAATCTTACAGAGATAGAGACTTGATTCTAAATTGTAAGGGCATGCTCGCAGGGTCAAGGTATCAATTAAGCTTAAAATCAAAGAGGCAGACCTGATGTCTGTACGTTTTAACATTGTTCGTTGCTGGCAGAGGTTTGTGCTCTCTGGGAGCTTTGTATTTTATTTTTTTTTTTATTCCAAATGGCAGACCAGAGTACCGAGGGAGTATTTTACTCAACAGCTTTAGGGATGTCAGTGTTTAAAACCTCCAATAAAACCTCACCCTGCTTTAAGGAGCTGCCAACCAACAAAACAGTTAACAAGTTTATTAACATGGCATTTGATTGACTCTTGCAGTGTCCAGTGTTTGTTAAAATACTGCTTCAGTGACATTTCCATACTGCCAAGAATAACGCTAGCCACCAAATCCTGAGGCATTTTGGGAATGAAAGCAGAAATGTTTAATATTCTAAATAATGGCGCAAAGTTGTCTTTAGAAAACCTGAACCACAAAAATATTGGCATTAGCTGTGGCCTTTAAAATTCTGTCTCACTCAAACTCTGACAAGAAAACACTGTCAGACAGGGTGGTCCCTTCATATGCAGCTGCCTGACAACAGATTTGAATATGCAGCTAAATCTGTGGAATTGACACATGTCAACGCAGGAGAGGGGGACAGAAATTGGAGGTTTCGGGGGGAAAGGCAGAGGAACTGAGGAGCAAACAAAATGAATTATGAAAGGCTAAATGAATATTTATAACAGGATTCTTGATCCTTGGGCGCCTGCCAGACAACGGTTAAGAACAGTATTTGTTTCACTATCCCAATTTCCAAAAAAGCACTCGTTATTGACAGCCTATCTGAAAAATGCAATTTCCCTAAGCGACAGAATGACATGGTGAAATGATAACTGAAATTAAAAATCTCAGATTCAGTCAGCCATACTGGTACACATGCCTATCACTGACAGCAGCATGTCACACTGATGTGCCTGTGCGTGTGTGTGTGTGTGTTTGAGAGAGACAGCAAACAGTTGCTAAAACTATGTGAAAAAAATAAATTGTGGCTGATCAGATCTTGAAGTGTCAATCACCGTCCGAGATTATGAAGGTTCACACACATGCAACGGTTCGTGTGTGTGCTTACTGGTAGATTAGTTTACAAGGTGAGTTCAGGATGTGTGTGTTGTTGTTGCTTACCTGTGTGTTGGCGCCTGTGTTTGGTGAGGGCGTGTCTTGTGCCTCCAGCAAAGCCACACAGGTCACACAGATAGGACTTCTCTCCTAAAGAGACAGAAAGAGAAAGAGAAGAAGTAAAGCATTAACATTTTACAGAATGGAGAGGAAAAAAGCCATAGAAGAAAATTAACAAAAACATGTTTTTAATATGTATGAAGTGTATTTTGTATTATATGTGTTTATGTGCATTTAGATCAAGTTTATTATGACACATACATGTAAGTAATGTCATAAATAAGTAAAATGAACTGCTACTACTGCTGGATTCATTAACAAGTATGTGAAGCTACAGGATTCGTGACATTTGTCTTATTTTAGCTGCTTCCCCTATTTCTGCCTCAACTAAATATAGCTCAGTATAATCAATCTGTCACTAATACTATTTTATTTTCCGACGTTAAAAATTACAATCAAATAGTAAAATTAAATAAAATATTGTGGGGGGGTAATAAGTCATTAAAGCAGATTTATGAAATCCTTGAATCCTTTGAGTGGAAAAGTCTGGGGGAGGAAGGAATGAGTGATTCTCTCTTCACTCAGAACTACTGCTGAGGTGCCACTGAGCAAGGAAAGTGAGCGCTAAAGTGAAGACAAAGAAGTAGAAAATGTGGCGTTAATGGATTGGGAGAAATGTGTGAAGGAAGAGAAAGGCAGAAACCGAGGGAAAAGGAAAAGACAGACTGAACAGATGAGCAGCGGGTCTAGTTGGCTAACAGATGAGCCAAGCAGAAGTCACAGATCACTAGTGTATATCCATCAGAGCTCTCACAGCTAACTAATTCCTCCAATCAGATGGATCCGTGTAAATATGTCAAATGGGGGACGGGAAATTGCCAGTGTGGTTTATTGACTGTGATAAAATCTGAAAAGCACCGCTGAACATAATTACATACTTGTCAGAGCCATAAAAATTAGCTTTATTATCAATGGGATGGTTTTGTACAACTTCATTTGGGGGCGATGCCTTCCAGATGGGGAGCGTGGAGAGCTTTTTTACACTCCTTCTCTCTTCCCTGCATCTGGCTCTGTCATTAACAGCATGATGGTCCCTCTCTCACTCTCTCTTTCTACCTCCCTCTTTCTCTCTGCCAGTGCACACAGGCAGTCACACACTCCTGCATACACACACACACACAC
>NW_023339807.1:7230725-7230901 GCF_004916995.1 Morone saxatilis
CACACACATACACACACAGCAACATTTGTGATAAGACTCACTCAGGGAAACACATGCACGTGCACATACAAACACATTTTTAGAATGAACACAGATGTGCATGCACACACACACATGCACACACATACACACACACACACACACACGCACGCACACGCGCACACACACACACACCG
>NW_023339807.1:7231001-7236377 GCF_004916995.1 Morone saxatilis
TCTCTCTGTCTCTGTCTCTCTCTCTCTCTGTCTCTCTCTCTCTGTCTCTGTCTCTGTCTCTCTCTGTCTCTCTCTCTCTCTGTCTCTGTCTTTGTGTTGCAGTGTGAGAGCATCGGCAGATTTTTTTTTCCTCTATACCGACCGGCCAACACAACATGAAAACCCAGGCAAAGAATCCTTAGCTGCCCAAAAAGGCCAAAGCAATTAATCCAGTCAATTAACAAAAAGAAAATCAGTTTGTTTACATGCCAATTGAATTAGTGTGATGCTCCGCAGCATAGACTCGCAGTCAGAGGGAGCAAGGGTGTCAGCTTAGCCCTAAGCTATGACAACGTCAGTGAAAGTCATATTTTCTGTCTGATTTGGTGAATTGTGCGGTTAGAATAAACATCCCAATCCCTTTTCCATCCCTTTTTGCTCCTCATCATACAAAACTGGCCTCTTTTTAACACACTATTGTTTAATTTTCACCCAGAACGCATTATTACAGTTTACACTCAACATACTCTCTTCAAGATCCCTCTCAACAAGCACCACCTCACCACTTGGGGGCGATAGTGAGTGTGTGGTAATGAGTCAGGTCTTTTTTTTTCTCCAACCCCTGTTAGAGGTACAGTAACTCCTCCTGAGGGATTTATATCACAATTAAGGCCAGTGTGGCCTGTGATGTTCTGACAGTAGCCCTATATGCCTGAACTGATCAGACAGGATCACACCACAGTATAGATATGGTAATGAGTGACAGTATAGACACAGTAGCATGCAGCTTTCTGAACATACAGGCAAAAGGCCCACCTGGGTCTTTGAATAAATCTGCACGGGGGGTGTCAATCATGTCGCCTTGCTTCGTGATCAGAGGGAAAAAGAAAGAGAGGAGAAAAAAAGAGAGGGAGGGGATGGAGAGATGGAAAGAAAAGCAGAGATGTAATGACTGGAAGTAGAACTTGCTTACGATTACAGTTTATTCCCGCTGTGGCTTCTGCTGATCAGAGTTTGACAATGATGTGAAAAAGTAGTAGGAGTAGTCAATGCAAAATGATGAGTATAATTCTACTAACTAATGTTGTTGTTTTTTTTTGGGTTTTTTTGTCTATAGCAGTTATCTTTGGCTGTGGTTTGGTCTTGGTATTGTGCAATAGTTTAACACCAGAAATACCAAACACATATATAGAGGGTTTAAAAAAAGATATGACCATTAAAAAATCTTACATAAATAAAATAAAAATGGATGAATGATGAATGATATCAGAGCTCTGTTATTTGTAATGTTTCAACCCAACATAATGTCCTCCTCAGACAAACGTCCATGTGAAGGAAATGAGAGATATATGTGCGACAGAATTGTAAAAGACGTCTGAAAATTATACCACATATTGTTGTATTTTATTTATCTTGTGATTAAGCGCATATGAATCTAATGAAGTGATTGTGACATCACTGGCCATTTAGCCACATAATACATGTGCTTTAGACCTGGATATCTGCAGTTCTTGAAAAATATGCAAAAATATTCAAGTTTAGAGGCCTACAACTGATAATAATTTATGCATTTCTTGTGTTTTAATATAATATTAATATGATATCATCATCAATAATATCATGATATCACAGTCTATGTTCTATATTCATTCATATGTAGGGTTGAAAGCAGAACAGGCTGCTTCTTATTTCCTTTGCTTCATTACATACAGTTCCAACCATAGCCAAAGACATACACTTGACACCCCTAAAATCCTAAAAATTATGAGTTCCAGAACTTCCTCGGACTATGTTGAATCTGAAATAGGTCGCTTTGGCAGCATTTGTGGTTGTTTTGTTGGTTTTAAATTCAGATCTAGAAAGCATTATAAGTCTTCAATATTTTACATTGGCAGAAACTCTCTTTCTCTCTTATTTCTGTCTCTCTTAGCCCCTCTCCCTCTTTTATACACGTGCATAACTACACATGCATACACAAAATCACTCAACCCCTCTCTCACTCTCTCTTTCTCCATCTCTCCCTCTCTCCCTTCCCTCTACCTCTACACCTTTGGTGTGTTTTGCATGGTGCCTGGCTGTTTAGAGGCAGTATGCATATGTATGGGCGAGACGGTGGATCGTGACGGGATCTGACATGCGGGGACAAGATCAAAGCGCTCCATCTGATCCCATAAAAACAGACGCAAACCCTCCTCTCATCCTTACAAAACCCCCACTGATAGTCAACTCTGCCAGCCCTGACTCCTCCATCTTCTCTCCTCTCCTCCTGCCTTTTTTTTTTCTCTCTCTCAGTTTTTCCCTCCATCCCAGCATGCCGCATGCCCACGTCAAGGCCTGCCTGCCTGACTTTGCGATTACGCCCTGTGATAAACAATGGCCCGTTTAGCTCATAAAGCAGGAGTGTTGTGCATAATGCTTACAATAAAAGATAGCATCTCTTCACTCATCTTATTTACCTCTCCCACGGTGGCATGGGCGACAAGCTGTTCTATAAATACCGCAGAGAGGAAGGAAGGGGGAAGGAAATACAGATGCAAACATACATCTGTTGGTCAAATAAAGTCTCTGCCAAGTCAGTTGATGAGAACAAGAAGAAAACAGGGCTGTTTAAATATGCATTTGAGCTAAGAGCCAGGTGATAAAGGCGCCATTTTAAAGCTGCTCCATCCTTCCTGGTAAGTGAGCTTAAAATGTCCTCTCAACTGGCGTAGGATGACATCCATATCACATTTAGGTTCATCTTCATGGAACATATAGATTGATATGGAAGCCAAGACACATTTTCCTTTCTATCTCTCCCTCTCCCCACCTCCCCATCTTTAATTCCCTCCTTTCTCTCTTTTTCCCTCCCTCCCTCTCTCTCATTCTCCTGTGCCCCCCTTCTTCCAGTAAGGAAGATGTATGAGTTTGAATTATTGATTCAGACACATGCTACATGCTGCTTGGAGTCATTATTTGTTCAGGTGAGTGTCATGCTGCTCGCTATGAAACAGATACCACGGGGATTAAGCGACACAATCAGGACTTAAAGACAGCCGCCCTCCCTAAAATAACATGGCCCTCGCTGCAAGACGAATGCTCCCCAAAACCCGACTTCATTTGTTTATGACTCGCACATTAGTCATTCTGCGCCTAAATTATAGCGCGGGGGTAAAGATTAATTCAAGCACAGGCTTTTTCTATTGTTTTTACTTGTGTGTGTTGTGTGTGTTTCTTGAAGCCTAATAACACAGCAGATGAATATAGGTGCAAACATCCTACACATTGATTAAAAAAAAAAAAAAACACAGCTTTTGTCAGGTGGTAGGCGTCGGCATGAAGAATAGACAGATGTCCAGAGTAAAGAAAGAACGGCATGCATTAGTCACATTTTTGTCCCGATATCAAAAGAGGCTTTTGGCACCAAAACGAAACACACCGCACGTGATTAATCATGCTTTTGCATTTATTGGATTGATACAGACTATCTGAAGGAGAGCGTGTGTTGATGTTGGTTATGTGAGCAGAAATCAGAAGGACGTGTTTGTAGAGAGGTTAAGATGGAGCGAAGCTCTGATACAGGGGCCTTAAGAGAGAGGCGGGAGTTAAAATGTTGCTAACTGTTCATTTAGCCCTGGCTAAGTGGTCAGGGACGCTGGACAGGTCAACTCTATTCTCACCACTGGCCCTGCGGGGCGTGTGTGTGTGTGTGTGTGTGGACTGTAACAGAATTTCTCTAGTCCTCTGGGCCCTGGTGCAAAGCAGAGAATAAATGGTGGAGGTGGCAGGCCAGGACAGAAAAATCAATGCCTGCTTATACAGACATGACACACCAGCAGCCAACTGCATTCTGTGTGTGTTGTGTGTGTGTGTGTGTGTGTGTGTGTGTGTGTTTGGGCGTAGATGTACAGCACGCAGTCATACAGCCCCGTGCTCCGTGGGTGTGTGCGCGAGTACCCAGCAAAACCTCCATTTCCTTTCTCACAGGGTAGATTGTCTAGCATTTTACGTCAGCTTTGGGATCAGTAAATAACTCTCCGTTTTTTTCCCCTCCTCCTCATTCCCCTCTGCCTCTCTTCTCCTCCTACAGGAAGTTTGAATGTGACTTGTGCGAGCGCTCCTTCAGTGAAAAATGGGCCCTGAACAACCACATGAAACTGCACAGTGGGGAGAAACCATATAAGTGTGCCTGGCCGTCCTGCCACTATGCCTTCCTCAACCTGTCAGCCATGAAGGACCACTACAGGACACACACTGGTGAGAGACACTGAGAGCTAGTAACCTCCACCTTGAGCTGTTACTGCTGTCCTCCTCCATAAACATGTTGACGGACACTCTAGGCTGCAAAATTCATGAGAATCACTTTTTACAGGCAAATAGTGTTTGTTAGTTTTATGAGTGAGAGACAGAAGGCTATTTATTGAGAAACTCTATACTTGGATCAGACTAAATGTACCTTTTCATTCCTCTATAGCCTGTTTAACAAAATGAAGTTTATGTGTTAACTGTGAAAATCTCACATTAATTATGAATCTTCACAGCTTTGTTTGGAAAAAATATACACACGTTTTTGGCCGATAATAGCCATGACTTGTCCATCTGTACTGATTTTCAACATCCCGAGAAAGTCGAGAACTAGTTCTTGGCGGTCTTGCAGACACTCTTGTTCGATAGCTAAACCCTTACATCCTGATCTCAATAGGACCATCACAATTATATAATGTTATGTCAACCAATTATATTTTAATAGAGATAATTAATAGCCAAAGACAGACAGACAGAAAAAGATGTTTGTTTTTGTTTTCTTCCGTCCTCCAGATTTGGAGGGTTGCTTGATTGGGGAATTAAGGTAGTCTGTATTCCCCAGATCCAACTGGTTATCATGTGTATTTCCCTCAAATCCATCTGGTCAGCGAGTGTGTGTGTTCTTGAAACCCAGCTGGTCAGCAAATGTGTGTTCGTCAAATCCATCTGATCCTCGAGAGTGTGTTTTCCCACACTGAACCGGTCCAGTGTGTGTTCCTCTTGCAAAATGGAGAGAAAAGGAAAAATGCACATGTTTATTCATACCATTCCATCTCTGATCCAAAAAATTAGAACTATTATAATTTGAGGAGATTCTCAATTAGTTGTAATGATTTATAGCAAATAGATAGATTTTAGATAGAGTTTTTGTCTCTTTTAATCCATAAAGTATATTGTGTATATTATTAAAGCAAGTATACAATGCAGAAGATAAAAATATTTATTTTACTTTATTTTATGACTTAAATAAATAAACAAAATTTTGAATACACATTGTAGAGCTTCAGACAGATAATCACCAACCAACTGGATCTGTAGTTTAGTCTCTTTCTTCCTTTATAATGCTTGTATCAGTGGGTATTTTCGTTTGGTTTATTTATATATATATATATA
>NW_023339807.1:7236477-7239847 GCF_004916995.1 Morone saxatilis
GTGGGTATTTTCGTGTGGTTTATTTATATATATATATATATATATATATATATATATATGCTGTGACTTTTTGTTCCCATTCCATCCTTCCCTTTCATTTCTGTACGCACAGTACAGTACACTGTGGGACTGTACTGAGTCATGTTTTTTTACTTACTAAAAACTTTGGATAGACAGATGGTGTGGTGGGCGGTGGGAGGATACTGTCTTGAATAATAGCCCCTCGATAGGAGCCCAAGTCGGCCTCTCTGAAAGTGTCTTTATGCTGCAGCCCAGCAGTTTCCCCTCGGCCTCAGTAATGTCCCACACACAGCTCCTTGATGCCCTTTTAAGTCAATGACAGAAGCAGCAGCAGCCAGTGGCCTGACAGCCTGACTGAGCGCTTGCAGGAGAGCCCTCCATCCGTCACGGGTGCCTGCTGTGTGTGCGTGTGTATGTGTGTGTGTGAGCACAAGACTTGCTGGATGTTATTTTAAATGTGTTTTAACAGTGATGTAACGTCAAAGCGCCTCTGACATAATTAGACGTTTTATTTTCATTTGTTTCCAGCCCTCATCATTCCCCATCAGGCGGCTGCTGTCACACTGTCACCTAGCTGTCACCTGGAGAGGCGTGGGGTGGTGTGTGGTGGAGGTGTGTGTGCGTATGTCTTTGTGCGAGTTTGGCAGGAAGAAACACAGACTTGAAGAGAATGAGTGAAGTGATTGAGAGGAAACAGGAAAGTGCTGAAACGAGAGAACTTGAAAGATCAAGGGTGACCAAGTATGAACATATGAAAAAAGGAGAATTTAGATTGAACCTGAAACAACCTCATTTTAGTGAGCGACAAGACCTGACTTGATTAGAAACACCCAAAAAAGCAAACACAATTTGCTATAGTATGACCCCCAACACTCCTTTGCCAGTTGTAATTGGTGCCGGGTTAGACGGTTAGCCAGAGCTATACAATCATTGCAATCACATTCCAGCAGCCAACCTGACACACTGAAATATTATCTGCATGTGTGTGATCTGTTTAAAGGTTATAAATCGGCTCCTTCACGGCACTAAGATGCAATACTAATAAAATAAGTAGGAGATTTTAAAGTTGAACTAATCTTTCCTGGGAACAGAGCAGTCAGTAATGGAAGGGATGTGAGTTAAAGTGTATATGTGTGTGGGTTATGTAGAGGCTCACAGAGGCGATGACTAACTGGGGAGTTTGTACTGGAGCTGTGTAATGATACACACATCTACCTCATTTGTTGGAACTGTAAAATTCAAAGTCACTTGGTGAGGAAAAACTCAAAGTACTACTGTCTACCAAGAACTTTATCAGTGTCAAGTTGATCTGAATAATGAGTTGCTCTTTGTCAAGTGTGTGTAATTGATTTATAACCCTTAAAAGAACATTTCTAACCCCTCGAACAGCAGTCAGTGTCATGATCTCAAACACCATGAGATAGATTGAGCATACGTTGGGCCCTGCAGACAATATACAGAGTTAGGAAACAGTAATCACAAAAACATACTCATTCATAATCATTTATATACAAGATATACGTACATTATAACCCATTAAACATTTAGATACAAATTGGAATGACAAAATCTGCATAATGGACCTCCCCAAAACAGTGAGGGTCAGATCATAGCTTAGCAGCCGTAAGTACGCATGGCACACCTTTCAAGACTTCTTTACATGTTGAGGCGGTTTGGATGGGACTAGTAAGAGTGAAAAGTGTTACAGTACATTCAATTAAAGTGTTTGTTTGCTCTGATGTAAACTGCAAACGTTAGCATGTCCAGCTAAGCTAGCTTCAGGTTATGTTGAAAAAACCCTCTATGACAGCACATTCACTACTATTTCTTACACTATTGGCTAATATTAGTGACCCTGTCCTGCTCTTTATTAGTTTTGGGGAAGCTTACTCCTGCCAAGCAAGTTATCTTATGTTGGCAAAACACATGCCTTTTTTTTTCCTTTTAATTTTATATGTGAAACATACAACTTAAAATACAAACAATAAAGTATAAATCTATGTCTTGCTTGTCCAAGTGTGTAAGCTATTGTAAGCAGCCATTATGTTACTACTTATTCATTCATATAACACTAGGACTAACTCGCTCTAATGCTGACAGGAACAACCCTGCTTATTTATTTACACGTCCTCTACGTCCTCTAGATCTACGGATGATGATGCATACTGTTTTGCTTGGGACATGCAGCTTTAGGCTCAGTCTTTTAGCATGTTACATGCATGACGCTATCAAGTGCATATTTAAGACCCTTTTACAAGGTCTTTAAAACGAGTGAGCTTTAAACGTCAACTGAACATGGTATTTTCAATGAGCTAACCGAGCAAATGTTAGCCTAATTAGCTAGCTAGCTAGCTACAGCTGAAATTTGCTGAAAATGATGAAACAGTCATCATTTTAGCTGACAGTTGATTGGTGCTGGCTAAAATTAGAGAAGCCTGCTTTTGTCTACCTCTGTCTGAGGTGTAAATATTTTAAAAGTTTTTTCTGAACCTGTTGTTTCAGAATTTAATAAATTGTTCACATGGTAAATGTGCTTTCATTAACATTTTAAACAATATGTGTGTCTTGTGAGTGTGCAAAGCTTGACAAGCATAGCAACAATAAAACTTAGTAAACAGTCCGTTAGGGGATAAACACTTGATAAAGACTGACTCAGTAATGTATATTTTACCTTTGCACCCGTAACTACATTGTATAGCCAAATAAAAAACAAGACTAAGTAAGTTCTTAACAGAAAATGTCAAATGTTCATCCTCCTGTGGATAAAGCTGCTGGTTGTGACATGCAGAGCCCACCGCCCCAAAAAGGGAAAAAAAGTTAACACCTCCACTCTCCTTCTCCTGCCTCTAACGGGATTCATTGTTCCTCTCTGATTTGTGTGTTTTTTATGTTAATCACTCCCTCCTCACACACCAGTCGTGTCTGAGGGAGGGGGAGCAGGGCGGGGGTTGGGGATTCAGTGGTCGTCAGCCGCCAGGGTCATTTGTAACGGCTGATGAATGAGCGACTCAAATAAATAAATAAGTGCACTGCGTCTGACCCACCCAGCTTTTCCCAGGCTCTTGGGCGTTGGTGGGGAGTGGGGAGTGGGGAGGAAGGGGGGGTAGCGCAGGGTTGAACACAGCGACAGGGCCACAATTGATTTCCTCATTGCTTCAGTTTGTCGCTTAATCTGGCGATATGCTGATAAATCTTCGCACTTTGTCAATTAATTTCCCTGAAAAATGAGACCCAAAATGGCGAGCACATCAATACAGCAGCGGATTCCGTGTCAAAAATTAAGCGGTAAAATTAATTGCCCTCCCATTCGCTCCTGCTAAAACATAACTAATGAGGGAGGCAATTATAG
>NW_023339807.1:7239897-7246846 GCF_004916995.1 Morone saxatilis
ATACACACATACATATATATATATTCACACACACATGCAAAGAGAGGTTGTATATTTTGACTTCAAAGTTCTTTTATTGTCTCGCAATAAGGCATATTTAATTCCAGTAAGGAGTGGAGGGTTGAGGTGTATCATGGGAAAAAAAGGGAAGCGATGAGCCAATATTCAAATTGCCAAAAAGTTTAAGGGCTCTCAGTGCACATTAACAGGAAATGTAGTTTTTAAGGCTTTTCGTGTGTGAAGCTAGACTTTGGGTACACTGGCTCATCTATGCTTTTCAACAGTATGTATGACTTTAAGCTTGATTTGTGTTTGTTTGCAACCAAGTGTGTCTGGCCTGGTTAGATTAAGACTTAAGGTTGAGGCTGCTAACCGTGGTTTTAGGGTTAATGTTGCACAATGACAAAGTTTAAGGTAAAGGTTAAGTGTTGCTCGTGTATCGATGAAAGGTAGAGGTTAAGGTGAACCAGGATTGAATGTAGTCAATGCAGGGTTGTGTTGTGGGTTCGGGGGGGGGGGGGGTGTTTGCGTGCTTCTTTAACCGGCCAGTGCTGACAGCATGTCACTCTTCTACTACCCCTCCTCGCCATCCCCACCCAGGTCCTCAGAGGGCTCACCGCCACAGAACAGCAGATGAAAAGCACACATGTAATTTATCGCCAACGTTTCCTCCTCAAGAATAATTGTGGCGACCGCGGCTGGGCGCAGGGATCGATGGCTATGGATTTTTCTGTGGTGGGGTCTTGTAGCGTTGGGCGTAATGAGAGATGGAAGAGAGGGAGGAGGGGAGGAGTGGAGGAGGAACCGCTGCTGTTTTTCTGTTTTTCTGTTTTTCTGATAGTGAGAAAAGGTCTGACCAGATCCTTAGTAACCACGTGGAGTTTAGAGACACAGGAATAAAGAAGGTCTCCTGTTTGTTTCTGCATCAGAGGCCCTGAAACCTATTTTCTTTCTATGAGCATTGGGGGCCAGGAAAAGTTCTGGATAATCCACATGACATATTGCTGTATTTGTGTTTTTGTCTGTGCTCTTCTCACCGGTTTTTAGTCGGTAGGGTAGTGTAGTGGTCAAGTGCTTACGAGTACCAAACTAGATCTGGCCATATTTGAATCAGCAGTTGTGTTGAGTTTCAGACTTATAGGTTATTTTAGTCGTGAATATTGAATGATGTTGAGAAATAGTTTCTGCTTGTTAGAGATCTCTTGTCAGTCACTGGGATGTCTTCTGTCTTCCCTTTCTGCTGATTAAGTTGATACTACCCTGTTTTCCATTCAATATACACAAAATACTGTGGCAAAATATACGAATATTTTACACTGTAGCACATTATTAGCAGATGTAAAGGGTGGTTTCATGCGGCCACAGACAGAAGCAGAATGGACATTTATGTATATGAACGCATTGTTCATTTGAAGGCCTTTTACACTGGGATAGAAAAGTGAACCTGTGAATCGGCTAACAAATGCACCTTTTTTAGGCTGTTTTTCTCCCCTTTAAGTGGCACTGCATTAAAACTCTTCTCACAGTCGAGTGGCTTTAAATGGGTGTAATAGAAGAAACTTGAGGCTGCTTTGTCTCTGCGGACTCAGTGAAAGCTGCTATCTGTGCAGAAGAGGAGCAGAGCACTGCTGAGGCCCAGCTGGAAGAGTCACCCAAATGTGTTATCAGTGTGTGGCGAGAGCTGGAGTTCAACATCAGCATTTAGATGAATATTTAAGTGAGGCAGTGTGTGCCTGTATGCTAGAATGGGATACCTACGGTGTTTCCATGTATGTGCTGGTACACAACATGTACACGTGGAACCAGCACGCCACATGCAGTTTGATTTGTGTGTGTGTGTTGGTGGGAATATCTGCATCCTCGGTGTGTGTGTGTGTGTGCGCGTGTGCGTGCGTGTGTGTGTGTGTGTGTGTGACTGCAGAGACACAGGCAGGCTGACGCACTGTTGAGACAGGGACATGATGGTTATATGCAAGATTCTGGCTTTTTCCCTCGAGGCCTTAATTTCTATTTTCTAACTTCCAAAGTGGTGTTTATCTTCAGGGCTGTCTTTCTTTAACACTCTCAGTCTCTTGCTGCTCCTTTCGTTCTTCCTCTTATTTGTTTGTTCCAGTTAATTCAAGTCCGACTGCCTGTGTGTTATTAATTCCAAATGAGTTAGAAGCACCAACAAAATGTTCCCCTCTAGCTTTCTCAGCTCATTAATTTTAAGTGTACGAGTGAGGAGGGTTTTATAGATAAATGATATAGTCCTGATCACAGCTAGAGAATGTCTCCACAGTGTCTCTGTTTGAACACGGGGCACCAGGATGGTCAGATTACTAAGCAAACCCAAAAATGAGAAGAGCTTTGGATCTATTCTCTTCTCTGTTTGGATGGTAATTTGTTTTACAGGTGTTTTATTGTGTGACAGTGAACTGATTTGTATATATTTTAAATTATTTTCAGGTCTTTGTAGCTTTCCAATCTTTTTGACCAAATATACATTGCTGTTTTATTTTTCTGCACTAAATGTGTGTACAACGTTTCAACAAAAGTGCGCTCCCCTATAGTTTTTATGTCAAATTCCCAGTATTCAATCACTGCTTTTAGTTGCTTTTGGTAGCTGACAGGTGCTTTTAAATTGGTATGTGCAGCTTGCATAAACTGTCATAGGTAAACTCTACATGTAAAACTTTGATTTATATATAAAAAAAAAAAGATGGAGCTTGCAGTTGACGCTGTTGGTTGTTTCTGTATTAGCAACTTCTTAGTAATGATTTAAAACTAGCTGCTGACGTCACTACCAGAATTGTATTTATTGTTGGCCCGCTGTAACACGAGACACCTCATAATGATGAGTTTTGATTTTATTTTAAGCTGCATCTGTCAACATTGTACTGGGTCATTTCCACAAACATGAAGAGATTATTTTGGCATCAGCCACATGTTTTGGTTCCATTGAATTCAGAGAAAATGTCTCTTAACTCTAAGGGTCCCAGGGCAAAACATTGACTGTGGGCTCCTCAGTTAGTCTTATATTAAAATCCCCATTGTCACCATAATATCAAGTGAAATATTAAAGGTCGACACAGGGTTCCTCTACAAGAAATAGAAAGGGTAAATTTAACCTAATTAAGTCCCGCCCCTTTTTGCTCTGTGCTCCAATAACAGTTGAGCAAGCCTCGGTCAGAACCTTAATCAACTTTCTCCTTTCCTGTACTTAGATATGCTATGTGCTAGGCTAATCAGTGTTGAAAAGACAACCACATTTTGAAAAAAAAGTTAAAAGTACAGGAAAGGAGAAAGATGCTTGTTCAACTCTTACTAGTGCACACAACAAAAAGGGGCGGGGCTTAGGAAGGGTTCAATTCTGGAGCCAATTTAAAGACCATACCGTTTGAGTTGAGATTGTCTATTAATCTTGCATATTATCAAATCAGTATGCAAAAGGCAGATAAGCAAACAGGACTGAAACTTCAGCTTCTGAACTATTATCTCTCATTGCAACCATTTTTATTTTAACTGTAGTCAGATACACAGCACACACCGACTTTAAAGGAGGATTTGGAGCCCTTAAACCCGTGCAGTAGTAGCGACAGAGCAAACAGCTGATTTTCTTATAATCCCCTCAAAGAATTTCTTTAACCCCCAAACCAAAGATGGCTTGAATTCTTCATGTGCCCCCTGTACTTCACTAGCTACATTTCAGCTGGTACATCAGAAATAATATTCTCTAAAGTGCATGGAAGTATGCAACGAATAAAACAGAAGCTAGATTATAGAATTTGTGGGTTTAAGTTAGTTCCTGAAATGAAAGTCTATAAATCCAGGAAAGGCCATGATCAGAACATAATGAGTTCACTTTGACAATATGCTGAGCACTTAGGACAAGACTACACAAATTCATTACCCATGGGACCAACAATGGGACAGGAAATATTTCTGCACAGAGACCAACAGCAGAAGGTGTTTTTAATGGGTCTGAAGCTCGGTGAGATCGTCTGCTGCACCGAATCACTAACTTCAACTAATTTCAGTTTAATTTTCCTGTCAACTGTGAAAAGCTCAGCGTGTGGCATCGCACTGTACATTTGAGGGGAGATGAATGAAAGTGTACATTTCTGTTCCTACAAAAAGTCGATGATGCAGAGAAAATCAAAGCAGCTCAGTTAAAAGTCTTGCTGATGCAGAACAAATGAGCCTTGTTTGTAA
The DNA here is from genome assembly GCF_004916995.1 of Morone saxatilis. Taxonomy (NCBI): domain Eukaryota; kingdom Metazoa; phylum Chordata; class Actinopteri; family Moronidae; genus Morone; species Morone saxatilis. The sequence goes on from NW_023339807.1 coordinate 7,244,092, forward strand.
TGAAGTCATGTCCACCCCTTGGCCTTGCTTTTATGCTGTACATTTTGGAGAATGTTTATTTTTTTATGGTTGTGTAATTTAGCTCTTTGAGCGTGTGTGTGCTCTCTGGTTCTGTTACAGCAGCAACATATCAGGGGTTAAAACCTTGACATTGATTGCTTAAGTCTTGTTGCTTTCCTCAGCTCCTCCTCAACATTTTTAATATGTCCTATTTGAAACTAATTGTGCTAATGGACCCTTCCTAGGTCCCACCCCTTTTTGGAATCTTGGTCAACTTTCTCCTTCACTGTACTGAGATGTGCTAGGCTAGCCTTTGTTAAAAAGACAACCACAATTTGAAGATGGCTAAAAACTAATTGCAAGATATATATTGTCACATTTTAAGTTAGCTAATGTTAGCAGCTAACTCATGACTGAGTAAAGGATTGACAGATTAATTGATAATGAAAATAATCGTGAGTTGTAGCACTATTCTCATCTGACCCTGGTTAAGACAGTAAATGGGTATTGCCCATGTTGTAGTCTTCGTTGTATTGAGAAGAAAAGCTCAGAGGTAAAAGCAAATGCAGGACTGTCTCAGGACTAACCTGAACTAAGGTTAAAATCCATGTATCCGTGTTCTTGGAGCTAGAAAAATGTAAACTCTAAAAGAAGATTAAGAAACACTAATGAAAAGAGCTGCACAGAGCTCCCTTCTTAGTTGGTACATATATCAGGCCTACTTCCACTGGGAGAGGAAAATTGTTAAGTCAATCTTATGGGCTACCAAGTCACAATCTGGATTTACTAAAACAGAATTGTGAGATCTGCCATCTTCTGTCACACAGCTGCTAGTTTATTAGCTAGCTAGCTAAAACTAATACCGTACCATAATCCAACAGTCCTGCAATAAATAACCCCCTCACACAGGTTATAATGTTCAGTTTTTGCTGGATTTTAGAATTATTTTGCTGCTGTTGAACTGTATTTCATTATACTGCAAGGTATTTATAATATTTATAAAGGGACCTTCATGAAGGTAGATTTTATTTGCATGACTGTTGTTACACTGACTTCAGCTATGTGTCCTACTAAAAAAATAAATCTCAAAATTTAGACAATCCTAATATTAAATAAAGTCTCATATCTGGTATTCTAATTTTGACTTTCTATGTCATAACTTTGATTCACCATGAAAATGTTTATTTTTTTGTCTTTCGTGACATTTTTACATTTCTGTTTCAGTTTTATTTTTCTGGCATAAATGCGCTTCAGTACAAGCCAGCTGTCCAGTACAAACCGTTTTGAAAAGATGGAACAAGCTATGTGATTTGGTTGTAGTTGTGGCGGATGTATTAATGTTCTCTCTGACTGAAGAAGCTCCAGAAGGTAAATGTCGAGGTGATGCTGAGTGTCTGCTGTAACAGAACCATTTCTTTCCACATGGTTGGGTCCACATTCCTGGCCTGCTTTTGTTCCATTTTTACCTGATTGAAAAACGTTTTCAAAGTTGATTTTATTAGAGTAAATGAAGTGCCAATGGTTGATATTTTCATGGAATAAAAATGTTTCAACTATAATGTTGGGGTATATCTTTGTGTCCTTTATCCACCTCTATATGTGAGCAGTGGGAGGAGCTGCAACAACACTGACAGCATTTAAACACATCTATACTATTGTTTAGAAATGTAAATTATTGATAAATCCCCCACAACAAACCACTGATAATGTATGTTGATAAGTTCTATGTGCATTAAGGTAGAACTAAATATGGCACAATATAGCTGATGCACATAAATGAGCGAACATATAGAACACAACAGAAATATAAATAATCTAATGATGCTTAATCAGCAAACATGGAAAATATCATGTAAATAAAAAAAAAAATCAAATACACTGCTATAAATACAGGAAGACATTTATAAAATCTGTGGGAATTAAGTTTTGCCAGCAAATATTGTTTCGAGACATTAAGAAATAAAACTATAAATAATAATTCATTATCAGCTTTGCATAATGTACAAATATTAGACTCAGTCTTACATTGGAAGCTGCAGTAAGTAACTTTTATAAAATAACCTTTTGTCATATTTGCTGAAACTTTCACTATATCCTGACAGTCGTATAGTTATCACTGCACAGTAGTGATTGGTTGTCTTTGTTCAGGCCCACTGGATTCACTGTCACTCTTCAGCTGTCACTATCCATTAAAGGCAATAAAAGTAAAATAAATATTATTTATTTTTTTTATCAGTTACCTACTGCAGCTTTAAAGGAATTCATTATATTGTGTATTTTGGTCATTTCCTAAAACACTGATGTGTAAAAAAAAAAAAAAAAATTAGTCTCCTCCATCGTGGCCATGGGCGGTTTCCTGCTGTCAGTTAAAGCAGATTCATCACTTTACAATACTTACCATAAATCCCATGATGCTCCATTGATCTTCCATGTCTGTCCAAATCTTGTGCCCCCCATCAGCAGGAACACTGCAGAGCATCGTCTAGTCTAGCTACACTGGAGCGCCCTCCTGTGGTCACACAGTGCTACTGATGCTTTGGTTCTTGGGTTGCTTCACAAACCTCCAGTGTGTGTGTAAAGCTCATTTTCTAATATTGTGAGGATTGGACTAATTACCTACTAACTACCAGGCAGCGGAACAAGATCTCAGTTTATATGATTATTTACTACATTTATATTTTCTACAATGTTAATGTTAATATTCACTTAATATTCTATAGAAAATATTCTATTGAATAAATATTATTTGTTTATA
>NW_023339807.1:7246871-7257139 GCF_004916995.1 Morone saxatilis
TTATAGGCTCATTCTGTTCTGGTGCCAGATCAATAATGACTTATACAATGAAAACAAACTGCTTTTTGCAAGGAGGGCACAGCGGGATGTGGGCTGGATCAGGGTGGGGATCACTGAACCATCTCGTTCAGTGTATGCACTGCTAAGGCCCTAAGACGTATCGGGGGATTTTCCCATTGGTGCACTTGAGCTCCTCTCTTTCCTCTCTCTCTCTCTTTTCTGCCACTCATTCATTGTCCCATTAATGCATGTTACTAACTTCACTTCTTCCCCGGATTCTTGTGGCTTTATCGGTCCTGCAGGTTCTCATTGTGATCCTGGTTTCGAGCCTCCTTGCCATTTTTGGGCCTGCTTGGCACTTGGCCATTGCCTAATATCACTTGGATCATTCGTTATTGATTTTAGTTGTTGTTTAGTATGTGTTGTTGAGTATTGTTGTTGCCTTGCGGTTGCTGTTGTCGCTGCTCGCTGTCCCCTGCTCCGGTTTGGCTGCTGTTTCGTCCTACTATTTGAGAAAGGTTGTCCTGCAGGATAACTTCTGTTTATGAAATTGGCGCATCGCAGTATACCAAATAAAATTGAATGGAATTGGAATGTACGGTGGGATTGCACTAGGGTGTCAGGGTGTTGATATGGTGGCTGCGTAAATAGGTGTTAGCAGGAGTGCTACAGGTCAGCGGTTAGAAGGTCCCTCAAGCAAGAATGCTTACTTAGGCCCCAGGGGGGGTCAGACCGGCTCTGCGATCTTTAATTGAGAAACCGTTTCCCAAAATGAATGGACGGTCACCATGCCGCAGATGTATTGGACGGTATTTTTCTAATAATTAGAAGGTATTTCTCCTTATATAACCCCCACAGAGAATTCTTTATTTTTTTTGCATTTAGAGGGGCAGTGCCATTCCAGGTACTTGTCCTTGGTGCTAAGACCCTGTCCCTTGGGTGGAACCTAGCCCGCGTCTAATTTGATCTGTGTTGAATATGTAGAACCTGTATGTCTGCTCGTCCAATGATGTCATAATGATAGAATAACTTCCCGTATTTGTGTTGTAGTCTGTAGGTGTCCCAGAAGCGTTAATGGCCAGCCGCGCAAACAGTTATTGTTATGTGCTCACGTTGGTGATAACAACAGGTGCTTCATTCAATAGAATGTAACTTAAAAGAAAAGGGAGTTGTGATGAGTATTGCTTCCAGTCTTGGGCCTTGCATCCGTGCGGAGCAACGCTGACATGTACAAAAAATCTGGTTATCATAGAATCTTAATTCAACATTGCGTGTTAATACTAAAGTGAATTGCTGTGTCGAAGTGGGCAGAAGTAAGAAAGGCGGGCTGGGTTTTATCCCCAAGAAATAGTTATTTGGTTGGGCAGTCTGCCAATCCCAGCCATCAAGCAATACCGACACTTTTTGGACTCTGGAACGAGACTTCGCATTGTAATAAACTATCGTCAAGCCCTCCAATCCCTGTAGAACCAGATTTTTTCTTCTTTTACGCACATTGCACTCTACCGTATCAAATGTTCTATCTGCCATTGCTGGAATATAGGTGAAAAGCTTCAGCAATATTCTCTTCTTTACGCTTGCTTTGGAAAAGGTGGTGTTTTGTTTATTGTTTGCGTCAAAAATGTTGACACATGACATATCTTGTAGGCCATTGGGCAAGTAGTGAACTTTACAGCGATTTGTTTTCACAGGGGCAGAGAAAGTCACATATGGCATGACTGCTTCTATGGGCAGCAGCGCTCTGACTCTGTTTTGACCCTAGAAATTAGGGGAAGGTATAACGGGAACGCTTAATTTACTATCAGATGGTTTAACTCTACTATTTCATGTTGTCTAATATGGCTGCTGGTGAAACAGGTCTTGCATCTATACAGGTACTTAGTCATATATTAAACATACAACAAGTATGGAGGTGTAGGCTGGTCAGGGGCGTAGGAATTAGGTTTAACATTTTGGGGCGGACACATATCGGCGTTAAGTTAGGTAGAAAAATCATGGCTTCTTTTACAATCATCTTAAGATACTGTCTTTTAGTGTCAAATCGCTTTTGTCCGTTTCGTTACTGGAATGAGTCGGCCATATTTCGCCAGCCAACGTTGGCTTACTATACATGTTAATAGTAACATCGTTTACCTAGCAAGAGTGGACTAGTTAGCTGGGGTTTGAATCCTGACTAACATCGCTTATAGCATCAGACAAAACATTAGGGACAGAAACATGATCAATATTATCCTCGCTTCGATTACCAGGCTAAAACCAACACGACCAGCATGCCCACCACACACACACACACACACACACACACACACACACACAGGTTTGGAAATTGTTTCTTTTCTCTGTAACTTTTTTTTCTACCTTTCCTACTCTGTCTCCTGTTTTGTTAGCAACTTAAATCCTCCCTCTTTTTTATTATTTTACCATTAGCCTTGCTGCAGAAGTGACATAGTTATTAGTAGCAGCCTCCTTGACAAGACATTTTATTTATTTATACATTTTCTATTTCTTTCCCTGACTTAGTGGAGATCTGCTGTGAGACACTAACTAACGTCCCCCACAAGAACATTTCGAGGTACTGTGAAAGCCCAGGCTTTCCCTTTTCAAAGAATTTTATTTTGAAACAAATTCCCACTAACATGATTGTCATGACACATTAGTTATCATGTTCTTTTTTTTTTCTCTTTAAAACTGAACATTTTCCCCTGTTCTCATGGAGAAATCAATTATCTGCTTTGCATCTTGAATTTCAGCACATGTTCGCCTACAGCCACGATTCCCAAATGTTTCTTTTTTTCTTTTTTTCCTTTCTCTCTTTCTCTAAACATGACTATCAGTGAAATTTTATCTTCATAGACATGCACATGGGCTACATGTGGATTTTTTGTTATAGCTATTTTTTTAAGAAATACATTTTTGGGGAGGGTCGGGCTGCCAGGCAATTGAATATTGAAACGTGACTTGCACAAACACACAGTGAATGTGCATCACTGCGAGTTACATTCAGTAAAAACAGAGACGGGTGTATGAGCTGGGGTCTGAGTCAGTTGTCATCATGTGACACGTGATTATAATGTATACAATTTATTTATGTCCTCAAATTTAGAGTACGCACTAATTAAAACAAATAAAATAAAATGAAATCAAAAGGGCGGGTCATCAGGGTTCTGGTTACATTACACAACATAACATGTGGAAAGGTCATTTCAGTCTCACAGTGGCTGTCAGTATGTAATCCACTTGACAACAATTTGGATCGCTCATCTTAAAAATAAGCCCAAACACATACTTTTCTGTTCATATAAAAAGCTCTCTGTTGTTTTTATCATACTGGTATGAAGTGTCCCTTTCACAGTGCCTGCTCTGATGGCATCTGCTTTGCTTTAGAGGAGAGCTGAGCGATTCGCAGTGACGGACGTGGTCAACTCATCACGCAGGCCTAATTTACTTTAAGTTCTGCCGCGTTTGTCTTACTTCAGATCTGTCACGGGACCACGTTGACGTTGCTATAGCGTGCTGTTGTTTTGTTTTGGGGTCTAAGAAAGCCAGACACTAGGATAAGGTATGATGAATAATGCTCTCTGACAGACAGGGCCTGTTGTTGGTGGACACAGCTGGCAGAGGCTGTGTGTGTGTGTGTGTGTGTGCGTGTGTGTGTCCATGAGTTACCATTACTTAAGTAGAAATGGAAGACAGTTTTTCCATGGATTGTCTATAAACACTTCTGTCTTTTGATTGTTTTCAGCCACTCTCATGAAGCTGTTTGGAAGAGGCATAACTGTTGAATGTGCTTAAAACCCTTTTAGGGCTCTTCAGCAGCTGTTTAGATTTACATGGAGTAAATTGCTTTGTGGAAATGAGAATGCTTTTACCTTGCGTTCACATTTTTAGCAACAAATGTGCCTGACTGACTGTCAGGGCCCAGATCAGTGCTATAAATCTCCTATTTTTGCTGGAGTTAATTTTTTCAAAAGTCTGTTTTCATTTCATAATGCCATTTTTCCCCAATGACACTTTAGTCCTAATGTCACTTTTCAGATTTGTCATCACCCCCTCATCTTTCAGTCACATTTGACTCTACTGCTCAACAGCTAGCTAACAAGCTCTCTTGTTTTACCTTTCACAGAGTTGTGTGTCTCTTTAACCAACTAGGTGCTGCAGTCACAGCTGGCTCTTCACTTTAACACAGAGAAATAAATTCAGGCTCACAAGACAGCCTAGCTAGTCAACTGGTTAGTTAGGGAGGTGTGTCATTGTTAAGCTAAATAAAAGGAGAGGTTAGTTACTGTGCTGTGACTGTTTGTTTATGGCTGCAGCTGGTTGATTGAATCAGGATTACTTTGACACTGTTGTTGCTTTAGCTAACAGGAGCTAACTTGCTAAATCTGGTAGCATTTGTTTAGCCAGAGGGAGGGCAGCGCGCAGGTTATTGGCTGAAAGGTGATGAAAGAGACTTTTTTTTTTTTAAATGCCTTTTGAAACTAAAAATTCTATAATCAAATAAAAATGTGCTTCATTAAATCCCTCTTATTATGAATTAAGAATAAAATAATATTCCATTATAATTTGTAATTGATTTGTCTATTTACATATTTGATTCTGTATTCTAGTCAAATTTATTTCACATGTATTTATCCATTTAATATTGAAACTTTTATCCACTTTTGCACTTGCCATTTGGAACAATGGGACATGAATTGAAGCCACTTTTGCAGATGATTAATGGCTGAAGACTGAGATGGCTGAAGTGCAGCCAGAGTTGATTGTTTTTCAGCCAACAAACTCTTGAGCCCTCTAAACCTGAGCAGTTCTCTTACATTTTATCAGCAAAAGCCATGTAGGTGCAGTCATTTTCTTAAGCAGTATGGCTGTGGATGGCTTTCTTTTACTGGGCAAAGAACCCATAGTTTACCCAGTTAGCTGTAGCTCAAGGTAGGATTTTCTCTGGTTGAATCACAGTTCTCGTCCAAGTGAAGAGTTTAAAAAACAACCTCCCTCTCACCAAGGTCTTGGTCCAAAAGCTGTGCTTTCATATGACCAAACTGAAAACCTTCTATGCTTTTAAAATAACTCCTGTGAACCAAGAGGGTGTAAGAAGCTCTCCAGTTAACATACCGCCCTTGCAGCTAAGCAGAAAGAGTTTCAAAGCTTCTGGCCCTGCTCTGTTTTACAAGGAAAACTGTAGCTTCCTACGACGCTCCTTGCAGATGTTGAAGAATTGTTTATCTAGTTAACACATGTCAGTCGACGCTCAAAAAAAGCCTTCTGTCTAATTAGAGACAGAAGTCATTGTCATCTGTCTCATAATGAGGAATCATGAAGGCTTTTTTTTCTCTCTCTTGTGCCATTTGATATTTCACTCTGACTACAAATGAACAGGGGACAAGTTTCCATATTTTAAGGCAGCGCTGTAAACAGGGTCGCCTGTTTTCTTTTTTTTGTTTTTTTTTTTTTATTTTTATTTTTTTTTACATGCACTGTCAATTACCCAGTGGCAGTAGCCTTGCAGATACAGCAGAGCGCTGCGCTGGCTGGCTGACTGCCTGGCTGACTGGCTGGGTTGCTCACTTGGTGGCTGACTGGCTTGTCTCTTGGAAACCTGTGAAATATGATTTACATTGAGAGCATGTTGTAGCAAACCCTAGCCCACGGTATGCATATTCCCCCATTGTTTGTGACAGTTGGTTGTACCTGCGCCGGGGGGAAGAGTGCCAAGTAGGCATCCGACTTTGCATTTCAGTGGCTGAGCTCAGGGTCAGGAGCACATCTGGTTGACTGGGAGGTTTGTGTGTGGTGTGTCATTTCTGTGTTTCAGATTCCATAACGTGCGCACACACAGACACACATACACACATACACACACATTCGCGAGCTCACTTGTTGCTGTGCAGCCGGAGTCTGTGCGCATAAAGCAGCAGCCGCGGCGGCACACAAACAAGCAAACCCGGCACACCGGTGCACTCCTACACAAACAAACAAACACACCTGCTGCTCCTGGCAAGTCGCTCTGACAATCAGCCGAAGGAGGGAAGGCAAACAAAACAAACAGTTTAATTTACATGACAGTAGCCTGCTTTACATTAGCATGCCGTGGCAATGATAGAGTGAAGCTCTGCTGGAAACAGCAGGTAATGAAAAGTGATGGTCCTATTTGCGGTATACTGTAAGTACAGGAATGGGAAGCTCGAGCAGTCAGAACTAATAGCATGCACTGTGCTGCATGTCTCCCAGACAGTCCTTTTGGTGTGTTGGTTTAAAAAAAAAAAAAATTTTACTCTCCCAGTTCTTGCTAAAATAACTAATTTTTCAGCATTGCAGAATAAATATAAGCAGTTTGTTGTGGTGAAAAATTCAAGATGTGTACATGTGTTAAGTGAAGAGAGGAGTGTGATTTATTTATTTGTTTATTTTTTGCTCTCCGTTTTTCCTAAACTTTCCTCCTTTAGACAGAACATGAAATGTTTATGCAGTTTGTGCAAAACAATCCATGTGCAATTTTAACAAGCAATTAACCTCATCGATAAATAAGTAAACAGTGTTTTGGCCGGTTTGTAATTGCGCAGAATGGTATTTGTGTCTTGAGACTGCTGTATTTGTACTTAGTAAGTTTTATTTCAGAGGGCATTTATGGCTTTATGTGTTGAGTGCGTGTATGTGGTTTGCGGACAGTTTGGTTTGTGAGTGTGCAAATGTATCATGTATGTTTGTGTTTTTGTAGATGATAGCATACACTCATCGTGTCATGTGTTTGTAGTAATACTGGTGTGTCTGTACATGATTCTGTGTGTGTGTGTGTGTGTGTGTGTGCTGGCTCCAGTGGTCTGCTCCTCATGTAAAGAGATAGCATCTTCCCACAACAGATCAATAAGGGAATATTTCTAGAATCCCTGCTTCTGTCTCCGATTTAACCAAACCATGAGAGTGTGTGTGTATGAAGTATACTCGGACTGACAACCTCACTTGTGTCTTGGTGGTTAGGTTGAACTTAGCTGCCGTTATTGAACCTATTGGCACATTATCAGACAGAGGAGCCATATTTTGTCTCAGCCTTTCAGTCAAGGTTAGATTTGTGTTTCCTGTTTGTTTTTGACTTGCTCATCAATCAGTCCAAAAACACATTCTTGCTATCACCTCAACAGTTGTGGAACATTTGATAAAAGTATTTCTTATATAAAATAAGCAGATCTTTGCTGTCCTCTCTGGATGTCTGCACACACTTGCTTCATACTGCTGGTATGAAATATTGACACACACGTGTGGCTACACTCTGTCTTGCACATACAATCTTCACCGCCCCCACTCTTCACCTAGCTCATGTTTACTTGCCATAAATTGTCCTAAAGGGACACCGCCACTGATGATTTATGGTGCCAGATATGATTAGATCACATGTATTTTTACACAATGGACACAATATTTTTTTTTGCATGTGGCGCCGTAAGTGGAAGCCAGTAGTCATTAATGACTGAATAAACAGCTCGTTCCCTACTTATTAAAATATAGCTTCATGTTTCCTCCCCATTACTGTCGCAGCGGCAGCGCCTTGGCAACAGAGGACAACCCGCTCTGAGTGAAAGTAAAAATATTTATTTAAGGATGTATAATATGTCTGAAGATCTGTTTTGTTTAAAGGCTGGCATTTGACAGAAAGTATGGAGTGGACTGAATGGCGTGTTGTGGTAAATTAATGTCCAGACTGAGTTTGAATTGAGCTATATGTAGCTATTTAGGCTGTCCTTCAGTGGATCATTAGCACATTATTGATAGTGCTTTAGTGGAAAACAGTCTGTCCTAAGTTACTTGGAAAAACAGTTAAACAAGAATCCTACAATAGTCTTTTTTGATTCTGTCTCCAGTCAGTTCAAGTGGAGGGTCAGTGTCTGACACAAAGTGCCTTCGTCTGCCAGCAGTTGATGCATATGTCAGATTCTACCATCAAAACAACATTTAAACAAAATGTTTCTAATTTATTTAAGCAAAAGAAAGTAATTTACTAATGATGGTTAGGGCTGCAGCTAACTCTTTTAATTATCAAATAATCCACAGACTATTTTCTTGATTAATCGCTTTGTCTATGACATCTAAGAAAGTAATGAGAAATGCCCATCGCAGATACCCAGAGCCCAAGGTTACGTTTTCAAATCACTCATTTTGTCCAATAATCCACTTTACTATCATATAAGACAAAGAAAAGCAAATCCTCACATATATATAAAAAGAACAAGAAAATATTGAGACATTTTGCTTTAAAAAAAAAAAAAAAAGTCAGTGGTTCCCAGCCTTTTTCTAACAGTGAGTAAACTAGCGACTCCTGATTATTATATTATGGAGTTAATGTAAAATTTGAGCAGATGATTTCCTGTTTTCCTCCATCCCTTAAAACCAAGAAGGCCTCACAACCCTCAATGAATCTTTGGCATCCCCTAGTGGGGGCCCCGGCCCCCAGGTTGGGAACCTCTGCCCTAAAAGAATGATCTCCACTCCTTTTATGGAAGTGGGACTGTTTCCACAATAAATTGCTCAGTAAAATATCACAGATGTGTACATGTAGCACAGTTTACTTCATCCCCAGATATTTTTTCATACCTTTGACCCGTTTACTGTTTGCTCATGAGAGTATTCAGACCTGTTGTAGTTTGCACACACACACACACACACACACCCTTCATGTCTTGCAGAGGTTGAACACACACAGTTCAAGGTTAGTCTCCAATTCAGCTCAGTCCAGCTCACAGATAATTGTCAATAAAATTGATCTTTCTATTTTTTTTTCAACTCTGCTCATATTTTTCCATCCTCCTCCCCTCCCCTAGACACTTCCCTTGACTCTCTCACTCCACTCTCCTTTGCCTCTGTCCTTCTCTTTTCATCTTAAGCCAGATAAGTCTGCCTCGACTGCCAAGAGCACCGAGTATCACTGCTTGCTTTTTTCCCCCCTCCTCTTATGTTCTTCTCACAGTGCACTGAAGCCATGTCGCAATTTCTCAGGGAGTTTTGATGCCTGGATGTCTCCTGTCTGGGTCCATCTCGTCTGAGCTGCAGCGCCGGCTCTATGCGATCTGAACTTCGCTGCCTCGCTGCAGGTCAGCCTTCACGGCCGATTAGTGTCGAAGCGCCACTTTGGTCACAAGTTGTCGGGAGCGCTTATCGTGAAGATCAACAGCGATCAGTCTCGCCGCTGCGCTCCCTCTTTCTCTCTCTCTCTCTCTCTTTCTCTCTCTGAGTCCTCTACATCTCCTCCCTCTTTCTCTCTCCTTTCTGTTTTCTGCCCTCTCCCCTTTTGGCATTAACCCCCTCCCCCTCCATGTTTTTTCCCCTCAAATCACCATATTTCCATCTACATCTTATCATTGTCATCCTTCCTTTCTCCCACCTTCCCCCCATGCTGCGTCTCTTGCTCGATCCAAACATCTAACCATGTTTTGCCTTCCTCACAACTCCCCCTTTATTGGAAAACCTCGTGAGGTTTCAGCTAAGATGTGAAATCATAAGAAATAAAGTTATGTAAGAAGTGAGAATATTGTGCTAGGAGATTCAGACTTTACATGAGCAGTTCATGTACCGTCAGGTATAACTTGCATGGTCTTCTTTATATATAGGGAAATATAATCTCTTCTATACTATATGTACTTTTATACAAATCGTGTTAAGGAGGTTACAGGAGAAAGAAACAATGTTTTATTTCAACATTTAACTGTCTTGCTTTGATCATGGCTGCTGTTTAAGTGGTACCATAGTAACTTGGTTCTGATTCTACATTATCCAAATACTTTTTTGACCATACTCGTTGTGTTTCTGCGTTTACTCACATATTCATTTTCCTCTGCTTCTTTTTTTTTGTTCCTTCCTTTTAAAAAGAAAAGTCTCAGAAAGAAACTCGTTTCAAGCTGAAAGGTTTACTTCTTATTTCGTATTTGAACAACAAAGTCGTTTTGCTAAACAAAAAAGTAAGCGAGCACTTTTTCAAGCTGGTAAAGGTCACTTTTTTTTTTCCAAACAAATTAAAATCAACTTTTCTATGTCACTGTTAACTTGTTCCACTCATAAAACAACAAGGAGACTATTGACTGGCCTCAAAACAGGCAGACATAACTTTAACCAATCTGCTACAATATTTATTTGGGGGCTGCATTTTTTCTCTCACCTTTTTACCTATGACAGCATGTGTGCTGCGTTCTGTCTGTCCAGTTCAGGCAACACGGATTCAGTGTGTATTTATTTGCTCTTTACCCCCCCCCCCTTCTCCATTCTAATCCCTCCATCCCTCCTTC
>NW_023339807.1:7257239-7267601 GCF_004916995.1 Morone saxatilis
CACACACACACACACACAACGACTGAGCGAGCAAGAGAGGGAGGCTGGCCCTAATGTGCATAATTAACTTAACCCCCATCACTTGACTTTAAAAGGGCTGTTTGGAGGACTGAGCCAGGCAAATGGAGGCTGGGAGAGTGGTCCTTTATGTCTAAAATATTCATTACTGCATTTCAGAGCATTTTCGAGCATCCTCTGATTTTTGTTTTCTCGTTCGGGAGGACAGATTGTTGCTAAGCACCTCCGAGATGACAGGAGAGGCCAGTGGGAAATGGGACGAGTCACCATTTTCAAATAACACACACAAAGTCACGAAAACACACATACGCACGCTACAACGGACAAGCCTGGGAAGTATCTCATGTGGTTACACTCTTCTACTTCTGACTTTGTAACAAGAGACGTGAGAGAGTCCTTGCATGTGAAACACGGTGTAAACCGGCCAAGAGAGGCTGTCATGACTCCAGCCGAAGAAGAGTTGAGAGGAGAAAGGAGGACGGGAACAGGAGTGACTGGCCAAGAAAATCTCTCACCCTCCGGCCTGGTCCTTTTCCTCCTCCTCGTCCTGCTGTGCCAGTGCTGACTGCTACCAGCCACACACTTCACCTCCCATCAGGGTCAGGGCACCAGCGAAAAGGTCAGCTTGCCGACAGCTGATTGGCCGGGATGGCTCCGGTCGGCGGCGGGTAGCCAATGGGCATCCTGACGCACCTGATGTGACACACACCGCTCCGAGCATCCTCTGTGCACACCAGGCCAGAGAGGATGGGTAGAGTGAAAACAACAAAACACGTAGTGCGGCTAACAAAGAGAAACGAGAACAGACTGTCCAGTCCCGCAGCAATGAAAGAACCAAAAAATGAAAAGTTTATTAATTGGCCTTTTAATATTCTAAGCTTGAAAAAAAGAAATAATAGGGAGATCTGCAAAAATATTGGAAATCACCTTCAAAAATAAGGTAAAGCCCCAGTGAGAAATGAATTAGACCTTGCAGCTGCTGCTGCTGCTGCCGGACCAGCTCCTGAGGTCGCCTGCAGGCCACCAGCATCTATTGCTGCTAATGAAGTATCAAACTGACTATGCATGGAATACAGCACTGCAGATAAATACTGAACTGACTGGAAGTGTCCTCGCACAATGAAGAAAATGTACCCATCCCATGAGAAGCAGTCTGTTTAGCCGACTCTGATCCCTGGATTCTGGCGAAGCAACCCGTGATAGCCTTTAACTCAGTATCATGAAAAGCATGACAAGTCAATTGAGGAAATTAGAATGGATATATTCATATTTCTGTGTATTAAGCAGTGGGAAATGCATATTCATAATAGGCCGGTTGCTAATTATCCAGTAATAAGAGCGTGTGAGCGTGTGTGTGTATGTGCATGTGGTTATTTAATGGGTAATTAGCTGAGATAAGAAACTAATAAGCACTGTACCTCAAACACTGGCTCCTATTACAGTGAGTCTACAAATGTATCTGGAAAAAAATCATGTGGATGGAAAAAACAAGATGCTGGAGTAAGTCAAAACCACACACACACACACCAACACACACACACGCGCACAAAGACAGACTGAGCAGGGCTACAAAAAGTGCAAAGGGCCAAACTGCAGGGCTGTCTCTGTGTGTGTGCGTGTGACTATGAGTGTGTGTGTGCCTGGCGGCGGAGCTGTTCATGTGGCTCACACTGGAACAGATCAAAGGAGACGCATCATTTTTGGGCATGTGTGCACCAGCTAACCCCCCCGACCACCACCACCACCGCTACCCTCCCTCTACATCCACATCCACCGCCCCTCCATAATAGAACACAATAAGAACCAGCGGATCCGTCGGCGGCGGCTGATGTGGACGGACATGAGCAGGAAATGGATTTGGAAACCACCTCCAGCGCTCTGTCACATTTCCTTGCACTCTGTTGCTGACAAACAAGACGCATCACCGTTCTGTTTGACCACCCCCTTCGCAGTCTTTTCCCTTCCTCCCTCTCTCACAAGTATTTGACTTGTGCAGGAAATGTGGGCGGAGTTAGCCGCTGCTGCTGTTGTTGTTGTTGTGCCCTTGAGCACACATGCCAACCTGAACAAGTTAATGTCCGGCTGAGTAAATGCAATGATTTGTTTGGGAGCACTGGGTGGGCTGGTGGGTACATCTGCGTGTGTACAGTATGTGTGTGTGTGTGTGTGTGTTTGTGCGTGTGTCTGTGTGTGTGTGTGTGTGTGTGTGTGTGTGTGTAAGCACGGCATGGACTGTGGAGTGTCAGTCATATATGCGAATGTTGGGCTTTTTTTTCCACAATTTAATCTTGAGCTAAATTCTTTTGAATCAACATTTTAGGCTCATTATATTTGTAAGTAGGTACTACTTATGTACAGCAGGCATCTTTGTTTGATAATAAACTTATTGTTCAAGTTCATTTCCAAGCAAAACTGTCAAACTGTCAAAACAGTTTGTCAAATGTGAGGATTTTCTGCTTTCCTCTGTTATATATTACTGTAAATTGAATATCCTGGACTGTTAGTCAGACAAAACAAGACATTTAATGACCTTCCCCTTCAAACATGAGTCGCTATGAGTCATTTTTCACTACAAACAATTAATAGATTTATCGAGAAATTAGTTGGAAAATAATCGTTAGTTGCAGCTGTACGGTCCAAATCGTTTACAAAAAATATGATTTCACTCAAACCCTGCTGATTTTAAGTGCTACTTTAAACTTCCTCCTATGGCTACAAACAATCTTAAAAATTATGTTTGAATTTTTTTTTTTTTAATCCACCAGTGTACAGCAGCCCAGTAAACTCCTCCCATCACACACACACACACCCACACACACACCAACATCCCCACACCACACTCTGGGGCCACTTGTAAAGCAGCTGCTAATATTTGGCCCGGCTCACTTCTTGCGCAGAATACACATTCAGCATCAGGGGGAGTGTGTTTTCACTTTGCTTTCCGCGAAGGCCAGAGAAAATATTTGCCTCCTCAACTGCTCCCACCTCCTCGAAAAGCTCTCCTCCACCAACCGCATACCCCCCCCTCAACTTTCCTCCAAACAACACACACCACACACACACCACACACACACACACCAACAGCCTCCCCCTTGATAGATAAATGGCGAGTGGATTTGCTTAGCAAATTGTTATGCCGCCTAAAACGACAAGACTTGTGTGGTAAAGATACATGTAAATAGTTGACGGGCAGAAAATGATTTTCCGTGATAGCCGGCCATTAGGCTGGGGCTCTCCAGCGTGGAGGGGTGTTATTGGAAGGGAAACCCTACACGGCTGCACAGACACACTCTCTAACCAGCGCCATGAGGTAGATGGTCCACCAAGGCTTCACACATGTAGACACTCACGCCCTCACGAACACAGACATATGCTTTAACACTCCACAAATGGTGTGTTTTGCTTCTCGTTTTTCCTCTGGCTTGTGAAACATCATGACATTGTGGAGCCAGCCCCATTAAGGTAGGGCTTTAAAGCAAACATTACAGTGTCATCACACCACTTCAGACCTCCCCTCTCACCGAATATCAAAGCCAGAAGAGCTGTCAAAAGCCTAAATTAATCAATTTCAAACTGAACAGAAAATTGTTTCCTACTCTCCGCTCTAACGGCTCTGATTTAGAGCAATCTCAAACCCCGTGGAAAAAGAATTCACCTCCGAAACTCCGCAGTGAGAAAAGAGAGGAGGCGAGAGGAGGAGAAGAAGGGAAAGAAAGAAGAAAAGAAAAAAGTCAGGGTCTAATTAGGAGTAATTACAGCCTTTTCATTTCCAACATGATGAAATAATTTGATTCTTTTTAAAGACGGGGGTCTGGTTTGCCTCAGCGCAGACAAAGCGCCCCTACGTCGGGAGTTGAGAGCTGTAGCAGGACAATGGCAGTCCTTCTGAGAGCTGAGCGTCACACCGGCCCATAAATCATGCCAAAGGTAGGCTTCAGACACAGCTATTTGACTGTGCCTCGCTGATGGCCGCCATACAGGGGTGACCCACATTAGCGAGATAAAATAAATATGGGCACTGGCAGCGTTGAGATGGAGGGGAAGTGACATGTTCGAAGGAGAAAGGGGACATACGTCACCACAAAACACTTTGGCTTGAAAAGACATCCATAGCGCATCGATAAAGGGCCATGTTGTTCCAATTCACTTTGTAGCCACCAAGTAAGAAACTGAAGTGTATTTTGTTTCATCTAGAAGGAACTACTCCTATAAGGATGGAAATAATCAAATACTCTTTGGTGAACAGAAGAGTGAGGTCTAAAAGACGTGGCTGGTGTTTGAAAACGACGAAGATGGAGCAAGAAGGAAAATGTTTCATCAGCAATAAGAGACAAGTGGGGAGGGTGCCGCTGGAGAAGAAAAGAGAGGAAAGAGAAAGAAAGGAGGATGCTGGGGCATAATTACAAGTAAAATGTGGTGAAATTAGCATAGAGAATAAGGGATTCTAGTTTGTCTCTCTCTCTCAGGCATCCTCCCAAAGGTTTTCCCATTGGAAGAGCTAAGGTAAGAAACAACTCAGGCTAACTTCGACTCCTTTTCATCTTACTAAGGACACAGCACATTTAGGGCTTTCAGAGCTTAAAAGGCCTCCTTAATCAACACAAACTCTTTCATGTGTTCAGCAATAAAGAGGAGAAATTCCTGTTTCTAAAGGCTAACAAGAAGAGTATCGAGAGTCTTGACTCAAGTTCTGAACTGAAGATTGGTCAGTGTCAAACAAACAGATGGGAGAAAAATCCACTTCAATATAACTTTATCGAATCTGTATAGAAAAACACATCAATCTAGTTGTATAGAAGACCAAAAATATATATTTCTGTACATTGTGCAGGATTTTACTAGTCTGTGCATTCGGCACACTAAAGGTCTTTAAACTAGTTGATTCAGACACTATATTTTAAGTAGATTTTAGGAAAGACCAAAACATTTATAGTACAAAATGTTCAAATTGTACCACCTATTACAACACTTTATGAACATCTATGACATGCCCTGTGCAGCGCACCATACAACAGTAAATAATAAGGCCAGCATTAGTCTTTAAATACTTTCTGACGTTCCTGGGTTGTCTGTGGCATTCAGTCCCAAGTCCCTTTTTTTCTACTGAGCCTACATCTTTAAAAATGTGTCACAAATAATAGTTTTGTCAGAAAAAGGCAAAGTAATTTCCTAAAACTGCTGGACACTTATTTTTAGCAAACGTTACTTAAACAGGAGTAAACGATTCATTTGTTGGGGACTATTTGTGATTTGGTGGGTAGGCCTACAACAGTGTGGCCCATTGATGTGTTGTTAGTAGTTTTTTGGACACCAATGAAGCTCTGTGGCACAGAGGAATAAGATATATCAGGCTTTGGCCACCCAGGCAATACTTGTTTGTACAATCAAATCATTGTTTGCTTTGGTATTTTCATGGCATTTGTTTAATATGAGAAAAATATAGCACATGACTAGATTTATCCTTTAAATGAAACTCAAAGACAAAGAGGCAGGCAGGCTGACAGGAGCTGGCGGAGGCTGACTGAGCCCAGACATAGAGGCCAAGTGAGGAAGTTGAACACCAACATTCCTGCTCAGCATCAGCAGCCTGCCTACAGCCAGCTTGGAGCAATCTCCTCCAACTCCACCTGCCAATCAATAGACCTGAACCTCTCCCCCGGGCCCAGTCGGGGGCCACAGGGTGGCCCCTCTGTGTCCCCGGAGGCCCATACCCACCAGGGAGAAAACACCAAGGAGAGGTAATATAAGCTGGAGCAGTTAATGGTTGTCTGTCTGTGTTTCAAAGACAGTCGGTGAGATCAGTCTCTCTCAACATAGGGGTTGAGGAATAAGGATAAAATAGCAACCACATAACATGTACAAAATCAAGTATTTATTAAAGAGTTTGTATTTTAGTTTGAGTATTTTAAAATTTGTCTATACCTTTTTGGGTACATGACTATGTTGGTTCAGATCTTTGGTTATTTTAGGCTGTGATCTTCTTTAGGAAACATCTCGTTAAATGTTCTCTGTCACCATTTGTAAGTTTCAAATTGTGGTTGGTTTCCTCTTTCCTCCTGCAGATTGCCCATGTTCATCTCACACTGTCACGATTTTCCAGACTGTAACTCTTGCCACATTAAATATTTTAGGAAAGATGTGCTTGAAATTCTGTCACCAACTGTTAAACCATTTGTCCTCTTTTAAAAAGCTAGTTGCCTCATTCTCTGCAGGTTCTAGTCAAAACCTGGAATCACTGACTACAAATCTGTTCTATGAGAAGCGATTTTGCCTACAAGATGATGTTTGACTTTTGTCAGGGCAATATACCCCTGTCTGCACAGCTTCACATTTATCTATGTGTATGTGTGTGTGGGGGTATGTCTGTGTGTATCTGTGTCCGATTCCAAGAGAACCGGAAAATAAAAGCAACAGAGATGATGGAGGTCAGAGCCCCCTTTCATGCTTACAATCATAGCAGAGGCCCCATTGGGCGTGTAAAGCTGAGCTGAGCATCTGTCTGTCTCTTCTCTCCTTTCCAAAACACACACACACACAAGCTCAGATATAGACGTAACTACCCGGGCAGGCCTCCCCTTCCTTGCCTCCCCGTCCACCTGGCCGTTTGATGATGCCTCACTCGCTCATGACAACGCATCGATTTTACTTCTAGCCGCCGTGTAAGCCGTCCGCCCGGAGGAATCCATTAGGGCCAAACAGTTCTCATCCTCCTATTGAGTGACAGCCATGACAGCCCCCCACCCCCAATTGCCTCATTGCAGACTGACAGCTCTGCACTCAAACGGGCCTTTTTCACAGCAGCTCTAATAGTTTAAAACGCTTACCATTACCAGGCACAGACACATGGGGGCCGGATAGTGGCCAGGCAGGGTGGATGGGTGTTATGGGGGGGAGGCGTTTTGTCAGACCCGGCCTCTAGCCGCAGACACACCTCCTCCTCTGTCTTTCACGCATGCATCCATTCCCTATCATTTCCTAACAGCAGCTATCTGGAGAAGCTCTCATGAGGGGAAATCCTTGATCTTTTCCGATCAACCTGCCCTGCATTTTCAGTAGAAAACCAACTGACATAAATACTACTATTTAGACGCTCCGCCAGTGAGAGGCAAACCACTGACAGCTGTAACAGTCAGACATTTATTCACCGTTTTTGACCATGACCCCATGGATCAGCTTACACCTTTAGCAAATTGTGCTTTCCAAGGCTACTAGAAAAGATATGAATACTTTCTATGTGTGCAACAAGCCAGCGGTTGTCCTTTTCATAGAGTTTGAAGTGAGGACTATAATTTGTGAAAGCGTGTGTGATTGGGTGAGTGCATATTAATGCATATGTGCCTTTATATCTGAGTGTTTGAGTGGGGCTAAGGTGAGCATTTTGCCATATTTAGAAGCCACAGCCTGGTCTCTGGGGTTGAGGCCACGTCGTTTGGCTGATTGGGTTCGGCATCGGAGGAGGTATTGGTTACATGCTTGTTTTCTCATCCTCGTGCGCAAATGCCTGATGTTTCACAATCCGGATAGTTCAGTGGATGTATGTAAACTGTGATAGTAGCATTTTTATTTTTAAATTTAAAAAGGAATTCCACACAGAAACTAGAGGTAAAGCTACGACTATCGAGCCTCAAACACGCAGAATCCTGATTCACACACAAAAACACATATTTGTATACATGTACATATTCACATAGGCGTTCAGAGGTTGACACAATAACTTGCCAGGCTAGAGGGTTTTATGTGACCTCAGCTGCTCTAATATTCTCCACAGCAAATACTTCAAAACACACTGTTAATCATATCCTGAATGCTGTATTCACTCTCCCAATATATGATGTCAAGACTTTAAAACTCTCTCACTGACTTCACCTGAGCTGTGTGCCGTCCGGCTTTACCAAAGGCTTTCCACGGCGCATGTTCTCCATCTCAACAGCCACTCAGGAAGAAAAAGCATGACCTCACATAAAAATGACCGCGGGAGGAAATTCAAGTGTCAGACGCACACAGAAATATGCCTGAAAAGAGGGGAAAAAGGAGGGGGAACAGTGAACAAGTACCCGGTGATTAATTAGCTAATAATTAAGTCACGGGGTAATATGCATTTTTCAATTAATTAAACCTTGCCTTGCGCCATAAATCAAGCAAAACTGTCATTGTTTCACAAATTAAATATATACATTTCCAAGCAATAATACTGTTGATTGCGTAACTGCAGGGCTCATCAGGGAGGGAAGGCATGACATGTGTGTGGCAGGCATCGACTCAGTCCAATGCCCCAAAACCTTTGACAGGCCCACAAGTCAAAAGGCAGCCAACACGCTGGAGGCCTCTACCAGTCAGACTCCACATCACACACCTCCCACTTCCTGCACGGGACATCGCCAGTGTGTCTGAACAGCATTAGAATCCAGAGGATATGTATGCATTACATACAGAGCGGTTACGTACTTACGTATTACTATAAAGGGAATGTGTTTTTTTTTTTCTTACAGATAAGTGACAGTCCATCATGCATCCAGTAGGCCTATTCAAACAAAGTGACATAATATCTCTGTTTGCTTTCATTGCTCACAAAAGGAAATTCATTACCTCACATTTACAAATGCAGGAGCCAATAGATGCAATCATTATCCAAAATATATTGTTTGTCACCGATGGCAAATGATGGTATATTTTTCTTCCCAATGGTTCAGATGTTAATTTGCTGAAACATGATGTTGTAAAATGACAAAAACAAAGACACACACATGCACACACACACACACACACATAAATTCTAAGTGTCGTGTGACACACAGACGTATAATGAACAATATGAACCACTGCCATCATTATCCTACACAATGTATTTGTTATCACTGCTCCCATAATGAAGTGTCTGTTTGATGGTTGGTACAAAGTCCCATTGCTCAATTGCTTTTCATAAAATGGCATCAATATATCCATGTGGACACACACACACACACACACACACACACACAGACATGGAAACTCACAGTTCAGATGCAATTAATCAGAAATAAAAAATGCTTGCGTGTGCAGAGCCAAGCACTGTCTTATGCTACATTTATTTTACCACTAAAACTATGTTACCTTTCCCCTTTTCTTTTAATATAATGTGAAAAAACTGAAATCTTAACTATTTATCTAAAAGTGGAGGGAAATGAATATGTTAGTGTAGCTATTGCTAGGAATTATTTTAAAAATAACAAAAAAATAAGGCTACAATTTTATGCTTTATGTTCTTTAGTAATTACAATCCACTGTAGCCAATTAGCTACAACCCAATCCTAAATTGGGGAGGTGTCTACAAGTTGCAGCCTGATCTTTTCACTCTCTTTTTATATGTGTCTAAGTTTTTTGAGGGAACTTGGTCTTGTCGTAACCATTTTGCCCTTGGCTAGCATACTAATATGGCCTTGGGTTGGAATAAATTACTGCTCAGATTAGCAGGAAGGATGAAGAGGAGGTTTTATTTTTAGAAATTAGAATATTTGTTACATTATTAAAAGGGGGAACATCCTTTGATTCCTCTCATGTCTTCTTTTTTTTTTTTTTTACCCCCCTTCTTCCTTACTGAGATAGTCCCCAAACTGCCTACCTGTGTAAAAACAGAAGTCTTCAGTGGACTTGAACATGGCTTAGGGACATGAAAGCAGCATGTCTCTCCCTCCTGTAGCCCGGCGTTATGCTCGGCACGCCACACAAACTCTGAATTTACTGCCACAGCATATTTCTCCCAACCCTGCAACTCCCCCGATCCTGCCTTCTTCATTATTCAATCAATCTTTTGTTGTTAACGTATGTGTTATTAATAGATGGTGGACAACTATATGCAAATAAAAAGCACAAAAGCAAAGAAAGGTTAACAACAGAGCTGATTAAAATCCTCTGAGAAACCACGTACAACTACCGTTTTTAACAGTTATAGTAAGTGCCAGGGAGTACATTCTTTTCGATTTAACCATCAGATCAGATTCAGGTGTGTTTCCATTGGACAACACCGTCGGCCAGCCGGCGTAATAAGCAATAAACTCAGACAATGTATGTGCGCGGTCGTCTTGCGTGCCCAAGGGTGCTGTCGCTGCGTCGACCTATCAAAAAAAGAAAAGAAAAAAAAACTTCCTCTCGCTAATGTTGTTTTCTCAAATGATTTTATGACAAGGGAGCAACAAGGCTGAAACAGGATTAGTCCACTGTGTCTGAATCCATTTAGCTAAAAATTGACCACGTACTGATTTTATTTTAATCACAACAGACCCTTTTAATTATTGCAGTAATTAGTAAAATATATGTGCCTTCACTTCATATTGATCTATATTGTCTGTACAGTTAGTGATGCAGAGT
>NW_023339807.1:7267701-7269340 GCF_004916995.1 Morone saxatilis
TGTGTGTGTGTGTGTTGGGTGAGCTGTTTAGCCTGATGGGCCCCGAAGAGGACAGATGACCAGCAGAGCAGAAGAAACTGCAGAGCTGAATAACTCTTCCATCCCTCCGTCACGTCAGGAGGAATTCAGCGCTGTGCGAGACACCCGGCCTAAGTGTTGTGACGCCTAATTACCACCAGCAGCAGCACCCGGCGGCACCCGCGGCAGAGCAGGGCTCCTTCGGACGGACAGCCCTTTGTAGTTTCACACGCAGAAGGAAGGAGAGCAAGGGAGAGAAAAGAGACCGGGAGGTTTTGGGGGGGGGGGGGTGAACTGCTCGTGTTGGGAGGTGGACTAAAAAGAATGTGAGGTCTGTTTGAAGTTTTAGCCATTTTTTATTTTCTCCTCATAGGACTCACTTTTCTGACTCATCAAAACACCTCTTTCTTTCCTTCCTTTGTTTTTAACAATATTTCTTTCTCTTCCCCGCATTGAACTTGACACTTTGTCCTACTTTCCCCAGACAAGGCACCTTTAACAGCACCTATACAGAGTCAGCTGGGCCTCTTCCCGGTGTGCTAAACACTGGCTCATGTGCTGCTGTGTGGGTGGTGTACAGTGTGTGTATCCCTTGATTTGCTTATTTTTATGTTTTTTTTTACTTGAATTGCAAGTTTGACGTAGTAATCCAAAGGGTTGGTGGAAATATTATTCTCTTGCTGAAAAACCTTAAAATATAGTTGTTTAGTTTCACAAATATTTTTTGTCTAAATTTTCTGAAAACATGCCCGCTTCTGTTGAGTGTACACGCATGGCACTACAGCATCCATACAGTATGTTCTCTGCGTGGTAAAGTGTAAATGGTCAGTGTGCATTATGGCCAAATGATGTGTTTTCTTGCTCTAAGGAACATTGTAGCAGAACCAGTCCTATGCCATTAGCTGTACAGCAAATATGATTTCACGGCATCCATTGAGTCCTTTCACCAAGAATTTGTGTTGAGGCGTTCATGTAGGCTTGAACATGAGGAGCAGCAGGGCCATCACACTTTGGTCCATCTCATTTAGAGCTGGCATGCTTAACACAATCTCTCTCTCTCTCTAACACACACACACACACACTCGTTCAGTGGGGAGGGGGTGCGAGAGCAGGGCGGGTGTTGCCTGGCACACTAATCGGCATGACAGAAATAAAATAAAGAGAGTTGGACTCCGTCAAAACATGTATGGCCCCTTAAACAGAGAGCTAATAAAAGAGCTAAAGCTGCTTGTCCTTTCAGCTGAGGCTGCCTGATCACACACCAACAGTCACATTATCTTAATTCAGGGGATTCTTTTAAGTGTCTCCTTAAACAACGGAGAGAACGCTGCTCAGGAAAGACAAATGAGTTTACCAGTTTTAGCAGGGGTAAGTGCCTAAATCCAGCGCCATCGATCCCTATCTTGGTTATTACGAGGCTGTGAGCTGCCACTGGAGCTCCACTGGTCGAAAAGGCTTAAAATATTACCGACTAAAGAGGGAGGAGAGATGCGTTTGAAGCAAACCACCTCGTCCTCTGTAGTGGTCAATACCTGCAGGCGCCACAGGAAGGGCATTCACACATGCAAACACTCATGAGTGACAGTCCCGACCACCCCCATGTTACACACACACACACACA
>NW_023339807.1:7269459-7275948 GCF_004916995.1 Morone saxatilis
GGAAAATTGATTTTTCTCTCTCTCGTCTTTTTTTTTTTTCCTGGGGAGGTGCTGGGCAGGTTTTTAACCTAACACTCTAACCTGAGTGTTAATGCACAAAGAGACATCATGTCCATTGATCCACTGGTGCCGCCAGAGCGTCTTTAAATGTCTGAGGGGGGAAACAACACAGGGGGTTTTATGCTAAACTGGTGGGATCATAGCCTTCATGTGGAAGCCTAGTGGAAAATTATTTACAATTTACAATACATTTATTACTGTTTGCTACCCTAGTCATCATTATCATTTGATAGAAGAAAAATAGTCAATACGATGTAGTAGTTTTAATTGCACTACTTCTAGTTTGGGCGGTAAACTTCACAAAAACAGTTGCTCTTAGATGTAGAGCTTCATACAACAAGAAAACTAATTTAGATTCAGCAAAAAGTTTGACAAAATATACAGTACCTGCAACAGTGGGTAGGAGTAAGACAAAGAAAGTACTTCAACCCTCCGGTGTAGCACATCCTGTCTGCTAATTATTGTTAAAAAAATAAAATAAAATAATACGGATTAATAATACATTAAAGACAACCAGAAGAAGAAGAAAAAATCCCAGCCATAAAACATATGTATTTTTAATATGAATCTCACTGAATCAATACCCTCAATTAGCAACAGCAAGCAAATTGCCAGGCGAGGCGTAATTACTCGAAGGTCAGTAGGTATTATTCACAGTCACTTTAGTTTACCACATTAGAACAAGACAGGACGTCGGGCTAAAATTATAAATTCCATTCCCATATCTGTCCCTTTCTGATTTAGATGGATGAAGAATAATTAACTCCTAATTATTCAGATCACTTAAGGCACTTTCTGGATCCACAAAAGAGATGCAGTCGTGTCTGTCAGCCCACTTCAGCTGCTATCATTTGGAACGA
The DNA here is from genome assembly GCF_004916995.1 of Morone saxatilis. Classification (NCBI taxonomy): domain Eukaryota; kingdom Metazoa; phylum Chordata; class Actinopteri; family Moronidae; genus Morone; species Morone saxatilis. The sequence continues at coordinate 7,270,380 of NW_023339807.1, forward strand.
TCCAACAACTTGACCAATGACAACGTGAAATTTTTTTTAAAAAAACGCTCCGGCTGCCTGTCTGTGTCCCCCCTGAACCCCCTCCAGCTCCAACCGTTTCTACCTCAGAGGGTCTTAAGGAGGCACACTTCCTTTAAATTCACCCATATGCAAATTTTAAGATGTGATTTGCATTTTAAAGTATTTAACTCCCCATATTTATTGGGCTCTGAGGCCTTGCTGATCATTGATTTATGTGCTTCCGGCAATCATATTTCCATATTTTGTGTGGTTTTTAACGACAGTAATAATTCAAATATGCAAAAAGTTGTTCTTTGAACGATATCTTTAATTATATCCTCAAAGCATCATTCCTTTTCGCTTCTTTTTTTTTTTTCCAGAGCCGAGATTGTCTTTGAATAAAAAAGGCTGAAGAATCATAAATTAGATTGTGCGATGAGACATTGACGGCCAAAACTCCGGTCGGCTACCTTATGCACAGGGAGACGTCTTAGCATGTTTTGCCTATCTCAAAAGCCACAAACAGACTCGGGGTGCTCTGCTGTACAGGGACCCGTGTGACCTTGTCCCCAAAGCCCTTTATTAATGCTGACATTCTTTCACCACAAATCCAGTCTCAGATTGTGAAATTCGTCTCTTATACTCAACCAAAAACAACAACAAAAAAAAAAAAACCAAGCAGACCTTCCCCCTGTATTGCCGCTAACACAGAAAGTTTCTCTGTCACCTCTCCTTATTAGAATTGTCAGAGTCGCCGCGTGCTCTTATGAAAGCCGTCACCCTCCACATGATTAAAAGTGGCGGGTTCCCACCACCGTTTGGCCTATCACCATCACATAGCAGCCGTCAAATATGTCTGCAGTACTCCTTCCCATATTCCTTTTGTCACCTCGGCATGGCATGGAAACTTTTTAGAATAATTGCTCACCCATACACGAGCATGGGTGACTAATATATTAGATTAGTGGTGTTTGGTCGCAAAGGGGAAAAGGGGGTGTTTCATTATCTTGTTCACTTGGTAGGCTGCATACTGTGAGAGTCAATATGAAAATAGAGAAGAGATTAATTTAGTAAGAGAGCCTGCACAGTAGACCTCTGACCATAATGAGCTGCACAACAGCCTACTACACTGGAAATTACAGTATCGTCACGCTGCGTGTCAGAATTCAATAATCAGTATCTGCAGAATTGGAAAAAAGCATTTCAGTTGATATTACTATAATGATAAAAAGCCATAAATGTATTTAAAAATAAATATCAAATACATAAACAATGGAACTGTATATTTTTCTTTTGCATATTGTTTTCGTAACCACACATCACCTCATCATTTCTGACCACAAACTGCATCAAAAACCACTTGCACATTCTATCTTTTTTTCTCTCCCTGTCTCTCTCTCTTTCTCTCTCTCTCTCATGCACACACACACAAACAAAAAAACAACACACACATTTTTCAAACGAGAACGCAAAATAATCCAACATACTGTCTCCTGTTAATTTGAATGGCCAATTACGACAGTAAACATTAACATGGTAAACAAAAATAATAATTTCCTAAATTGTACTTAAAAAACCCAAGTGGTAAATTAATTAAAAAATATTATTTGTATATTATAGCAGCATCATAATTATTAGTCACAGTAATTACTGTTGTCACTGTAATAATTTTTCAATTTTCTTGATAATTTGTATCACCAGAATACACTCAGTGTGGGCGATGGTTTTACGGCGCCGTAGTTTTAAATGCAGGGATGTAGAGAGGCTGAGTTCAGTACAAGCCAAACACATTAACACAGGGGCCCTTGGAGGATGCATTTCACCCCAATGTTTCACTATCACTGCTGAGTCTTGCACTGAGTGCACGTAACATATGTTACAACCCCCCTACCCCCCCACCCCCTGAGACTCCTGGCACACGACCCTCCACTCCGCAAATAAGCTTTGAGCCTCGCTTCAGATTTCTGCACAGTGGCTTTAAAACTGATCACTGCGGATCAGTGTTATTACGTTAAATTGATTTAATATGATGTTTACATTTGTGACATATACACAGACATACCCTCAAACACGCACACACACACACCAAACAAGTAGCACCCCCACTCCAGAACATATTCCTGCTTTTATCTCACAGTCAGTCTAAAAGAGATTACGGAGGGTGAATGTTAAAAACTAAATTGATTATGTGACATCTGAATATGTATTTAATATAAACATGGAACTGCACATTCACATTCACACACACACACACGCTACCATACAGCCCAGTTCGCCAACACACACTTGCGAGCAGCACCAAAACAGCAGTCGAACACGGTCAATGAGGAGGTTGAAAGCTGATCAATTTACAAAGCAAATAAAAAAGCCTAATGATAAAATCCCTGTGATGCATCGCAAAAGCGTATAAACTCTTCTAACATCCGTTCTAAGTCGCACTTGTGAAAGAAAGGTTTTTGTTTTGTAGTTAAATCAGGATAAAGCAAATCAATTAGGCTGTGCTGAAAATCCCTCATCTAGTGTAGCAGAGCTGTGAAACAGAGTGTAAAACTATTCTCTCTCCTACTCCAGAAAGGTTATCGCATTGTATCTTATTGCCTTTACCTGCTCCTATTCACTGTGAACATGCACTGATTTGAATAAGCACCGCTCCAGAGGCTCTCTTATCAGATCCCAGACGGGTGTGCCAACACAGCAGTATCAGGTACACACCATCTCTCTCTGCCGCCCCCAAAAAAAGAAAAAAAAAAAAGGTTAGAAGAAAAGAAAGAGAAAGAAAGAAAAAGAAGAGAGTTGCTGTTGCATCTGGGATTTGTTGCCTGATAACATGATCTGGCTATAATCACATCCAGGCTGGAAATGCAAAAGTGACCAAAAGAGGAAAGCAGTTAATCCTTCTCTGGGAATGATTTCTTTTTTCATTTTCTGTTTTACGCTTCCTTTTATTTTTTTTTTACTCTTTTTCTCATCCAGAATATATTTTCTACAACTGCTGACCTACAGACTCATCAATTTATTTCACGCAGAAAATGCAGGATATAATGTACTGAATTTTTAAGTGGGATATTATTAAAAAAATCATTAAGTGGTGTGATAAAAACAAATTGTAGATCCACTAATGTGCAACAATTACCCACCGAAGGCATGATATTTTAAAGGTTTCATTTCATTAATAGCTTGCATTGGGACTTTCTTTCTCACTATACACAGCCACAGGAATACAATTCCCTAAAGATGCGCTGGTTTCCAGTTTCATGTCGTTGTTTGCTTTTGCTCCATGAGGGGAAAACACCAGCTTGGGAAGGCATCAGTCAGTGAGGTTAGCGAGCATGGTAGCAACATGACCTCAGAAAATGTATCCTCCTCGGGTAGGTTAAACACACACAAACACACTCGCACACAAACAAACACGAGCTGAGACCATGCTCATTTCCCCAGTCCTCTTAACAGGCTAACCTGCTCTCTTCATTAGGGTGCTGTGGGGACTTATCACTGTGTAGTCTTTGTCCTTGCTGTAATTGCCCTCTCGGCATGTCAGCCCCCACCCACCCGCCACCCACCACCATCATAGCAGCCCAACACCCAGCCAGCCAGCCCAGCGTCAGCCCCCCTCGTGACAGGCCTGGTTAGACGGCGGTGCGGGGAGCCTCTCCTGAGACCTGCTGATCGGCCCCTGAGGTCCACCGGTATAGAGAGGCTTGTCCTAGTTAAAGCAGCACCGGCAGGGACACCCCTCTGAACGCTACGTCTGCCCTGCCACAAGCCCAGCCTCCAACTCCGCTCATTTACAACTACACTAACACCCACTGTGGTAGTCTACCGTCTCACCAAAGATACGGGGGAATTATTCTGTTCCCAAAATTTTCTACTTTTGAAAAGTACGACTTTGGCGAACGCCGGACACAAAAGTACATTTAAATGAGCCATCTCTCTTTGTAGGCATCTACACATTTAATTAATTGAACAATTTGCTTGTAATCTAAAATAAACCAGCAACAAAGTTTCACCACATTATCTGTCTTCCACCAGTTCTGACATCGCCACTAACCTATACAATTATACCCAATGCATGTTGTGGTTGTGTTTTATTTAAAAATGACAAATCTGAATTGAGATAAATGTTAAGAGAGTCAAAGGATTTGAACAAACCTTTTAAACAGAATGAATAGAATCTTAATTGCATTTCATTCATGCAAGAGATCCACATGTACCACACACCAGGCACTCACATATTGCAAGTCTGTGACTGTGGGTTTCTAGCAAGTTGAATGGCGCCATCTAATGTCCAATACAAAGACTGCAAGTCAAAAACACCAGTGAGTGTTTCTCTGAGCTTCACACTGGACTCAAAGAAACAAATTAGTTTTTTTGGCTCTACTTAAAGCTTATGTAGCCTGTAAAAGTCTAAGTAATCAGATTTTGCTGGGGGGCTTGGAATGCAGCACGCAAGCTTTGAAGTGACCATAAAAGTGGGCAGAGTGAACCCCCTAATTTGAAATTTAACCGTAATAGACACAGAGCTATCAGCGTTGCAGCATAATCCTGACCTCTGTTTGTTTTGCTGAATAAACAGAATAAATGAATAAATGCTTCCTCTACGCATGGCGCGCTCTTCCTCATCACGCTGAACGTTTTTTTCCATGCGGGGTAATCAATGTGTCAGCGTTTTCACGGACGGCTGCAGGGGTTCAGACCTGCGCCTTGGTCTGGAGGGGCTCAGTGGCGCGGGGGGTTAACGCGGTGCAGCGTTGGGGAGAGCGTAGACAGCGTGGCTGACAATGGGGTCTTCTACTTTTCTGCCCACATATCCACTCCTCTATCCTGCAGGCCTGACACTTGTGGACGCCGAACAGGAAGGCGCGCAGCTGCCCCTACCCACCCCCACCCTCCTCCTTACACTTTATCCTCCTCAAAAAATTACCCCCATATGCCCCTGTCGAGAGCTTCAGCACAATTGGGTGGCAACTGTGATGATGAGGAGATTATAGTGGCAGCCACAAAGCATGACGCTAACCTCTTCCACCACTGAACCCGACATCAGCTACCAGGGCCATGAAGATGCAGGCAAACAAACAGTGAGACATAAAAGAGATGTGATATGCTGTATAACGTTTTAATAACTTTGTCGCACCACATCTGAAATGCAAACACATTAAAGTGGACACAGTGCCCCTCTCATTAAACACACGGCAGTGTAAACATTATCTACCCCTCCTTCCACACTTGCATAAACATACACAAAGACCACATTGCCTCTCTGCATCCCTGCATCCATCCAACGGATGCCACCAACAAGCCTTGGGAGTTTTTCTACGGGGGTGTTTTATGCGTCCCATGGGGCTCGGAGACAGTGAGATGTGGATATAGCACACAGAGGATCCCAGTCAAGGACACAGGCAGCATCACTCACTCCGCCATTATTCGCTCATATTTAAAGCTGGGGCTACCTGAGGGACTGTAGCTACACATGCAGAGAAGGATGGGTGATTTCAGAGTCCGACGGGTGTGCTGAGCGACTGAGAGCTAAAGGAGACGCAACACAGGCAAGAGGAGAGGGAGAGAGAGAGAG
>NW_023339807.1:7276048-7300346 GCF_004916995.1 Morone saxatilis
AGAGAGAGAGAGAGAGACGGAGGGCTTTATATGTCAGCCCGGTGATACCAGCGTTTTTATGGCCGAATATTTTTCCTCTTGTCAGAGCTGGATAAGGAATCACCATAAGGTTGGGGAGCATGAATATTGCCCTTGAGGGCCCACTGTGGCTGCTCCTGTTTATGGTTGACTAGCAATCAGCCACCGATTCAGGACCCACAACCCCTCATCCATCCATGTCAGCAATTAATCAATTAAACAGGCAGTGGGGAGGAGTGGGATCGGCTAGGTGTGTTAATACAATAGCCTGTTAAGGTTGATGTAATTTCATCACTAATGTCACCCATTCATCACGGCTTATTATCTGTTTCGCATAGACAATGGTCAATATCACTTCATAAATCTGAGAATCACCTGATCTTGTGATATTAAGCCTGAAGGCTGCCACAAAATGATGGACTAGAGAGAATGAGCGCCCAATTTAACAAGCCTACTGGATCAAGTGCCAAACATAATATGGCATATTATAAAACAGGAGTACAGACATATTATGTAAGACTTCCATACATCCGCAATACAAAATTGAACCTATTCATAAAGTTTACAGCCAACAAACACCATCTGTGAACAGTTTCTGTTGCTTGATAAAATACAAAAAACATAACTGTCCTTATACTGTAAGGCTGCTAAGAGTGGAGCAGAGGAAACTTGTACATTCTGTCTCTGATTAATCTTCATGGGTTGACAAAAACAATAAAATTAACCCCCACTAGGGCTCCTCGCCCCAAGACCCCACAAACGTTACGTTAGAGATATCAAGCCTGTTTAAAATCATAGTGTAGTCTTTTATCACAATCGAAAAGGAAGGTCTGTGTGTGTGTGTGTGTGTGTAGATAGACGGTAGTGTGTAGGAGGAGGCCCTGTCCGCTTGTGTGCCTGGTATGAGCATGTGTGGGCCAGACCACATGTGATACACAAAGTGAGAGCAGTATTTGGCGTACCAATGGATATGAAGGCTTGTATCACTAACAATGTTTTTTGGACTCAAGCCACTGACAGCAGACAGTTTGTGCCAGTATTTCATAACTTGAAATGTCACCATTTTCAAGGCCAAAATATCCCGCAAACTTACAAAGACTCAGTGTTTCTGATTTTTGGTACAGTTACGGAGACACAACACTGAAACAATGGACACTCGCATGGAACACATTATAGCATTACATTTGGTCTACAGTCCTGTTTGAATTTCTAGCTGTGTGTTTATTTTTTTGCATGCAAACAACTTTTGTAATTATCCTTTTTCCCACCTACGGCTCCTGTTCCAAACCCAGCCCTTCTTCCTGGACTCACTGGGTTAGGAACTGCTGATTCTGTGGGCTTGTGAAGCTCATCGAGACACCATAAGTCATACTGGGCTATACAAATAAACTTGACTTAACCTAAATACTAATCATAACCATAATCCACACATAATTATTTGGAATCTGATCAAATTGTTTCATTAAATTGGAGAGCTTACCCTTTGACAAGCAGCATTGTGTTGATTAATTCAACAATAAATACAGCATGTAATCAAACAAACTACATCATATCCATCATATCAATTGGACAGCACAGACTGGCTGACATCCAAATTTTTAACAGGAGGCCAATACCTGGCCTGTATATCGGTCTAATGCCACTAACAGCTTCAGTCAGACACAAAGAGCCTCCCTTCCACCCAAGCCAACATTTCCCTAGCACTCCCAGCAGGTACATCAGCTCAATTATGATGATGGCAATGACTGATTGCATTTTACCTCTCCCCTGTTCCCCCAATAAGTCTGGCCATCACACAGAGAGAGAGGGAGAGGGAGAAAGAGACAGAGACGGAGACCGAGATAGCGGCGTCATCTCCGGTGAGCTACAAGCATCCCAGATGCCAGTCTCCGGGACGGTATCAAACATCTCGGTGGCAGACTCACCATGAAAATAATCTATACCTACAGGAAGTCAATTAAAAAGTGCCAGGGGAGATTAAGAGCAGCGTGACAGCTTTTCGTCAGGCCACGGGTTCGTCTGGGAGAACCAGCGTGTTGCGCGTCTGCTGTGAGCGTGCGGAAGGTAAAGCGTGTGTGTTGGTAGTAAAGACGTGTCGGAAAGCGGGTTGCGGTGGCGGTGGAGGGAGGAGGCCGCTGCCGAACACCCTTAAAAGCCCCCTCATGAATATTAAAAAGGCCCTTGGCAGCCAGCAGCTCTGCTACAAGTTTGCAAACCAGCGTAATGTGTCTGTTTGTGCTGGGAAAGGGCTCGGTCCGGATATCAATTAAATCAAGCGTTGTCAGTCTGATGGCCCTCTCAATGGAGGGACAACCCATTCCCCTCTACACATCAGCTCAGCTTTGTGTCAACCATCCATCTCTCATCCTCCCCTTCCCTTCCTCCTTTCTCCCGGTTGCCATCTTTATCAGCTCACTCTTCCTCTCTCTCTCTTCCTTCACTGCTTTGCTCTCTCCCTCTCTGTCTCTCAAGCAGCCGGTAACTGAATGCACAAATTACTCTCCCCTCCACCTTTAACTCCCACTAAATCTTTCCCCTTTTCCACTTTGCTGAGCCGGGATATTTTATTCCTCCATCAAATATGCATCCCATTAATTAAGTTAAATTACTCCTGACTGCCAAATATCCCTTGCCCCGATGGGTGTCAACACAGAAATGCATGACTGTGAACCTGCAATGACACGGCCCCAACGCTTAAACATGAGTTACAGCCTTTTCCAGCTCCATCCATGGGCAGATTACCAGACACTTTGGGCTGCTGGAATTAAGCGCCGTTTGCTCCTTCCCCTCCACCCAGCTTTTTAATAAGTGCACAATGGATGACACTCGCACTTCTGACAATGAGAGGACTGATATTTTAATTACACCCCTTTTTTCATCTGCCTTCCTCTTCATCTTTTAATTGCTGTTGTTAATCACTCATTAACTTTCCCCTCTTTATTATTTTTTTTTCTCCTACAATATACCTATGAGATGATTAGCTCTATAGAATGGATTGTTCAGCAACATTTTTTAAAATAAGGATAAGTGTAAAGTTTGTAGTTCTTTTGTGGGGACCTGGTTTTTGGGTGGAAACTTTACTCATGTTTCTCTTATAAATGGAGCTAATTCGCCTTTGTTAGCCGATGTTAATCTTTTAAAGGGTAAATTCAAAGTGTGTAAAATGCTACCAAGATATAAATGCTATCAAGATAGGGCCTTGGAAGGCAAAAATTACACTCTATTCTAATTACTACTACTTTATTTTTCTCCTGCAAGTTAAGACTTAACAAAAAGTGATAACGCGCCGAGAAAGGCTGAGACCACAAGAAGTTTTAATGTTTTAGAAAAGAAGCCACTAAGATCATACATAGTGCAGACAATAGCCACTTAACTTCCAGACAGTCCTCAAGAGTAGTATAACTTACTATCATAAGCCTATGTGCTGTGTTGGCCCTTAGCTTAACTACTGATCTTGCCATTTAGTGTCTGGAACCAGGGTTTGTTTTTGTTTTGTCTTTGATTAAAGTGAAATGCTCTGATTATGAAGCCCCCAGGCCCCTGTTCTGGGCCCACTAAAGAATATGAGATTGTTATTAAAACCTAATAGGACTGATCTGCTGACAGAGATTTCCCTCTTTGTCTCTCGTGCTCAGAGATGCTGAGTGCGGTCCCATTCAAACTCTTCAAAAGTATCCTTTCACCAGCACGAGACCGACTGAGCAAACAGACTTCATCTCCCTCAAGTAATTGTGCTGTGTAATTTGAAACACAAATTTAATGGCATTCATCTCCTTTCTGCTGAGTATTGGGCCTGTAATCCAAATTCGACTAATGAAGCCATATGTTTGTTGTCATCTCTTCGGCTGAGAGATATCTGCGAGGACGCGTCACTTGTGAGGAAATAAAGTTTGACAATCCAGCACCAAAACAAGTATAAAAAGTGTAAAACTGTACACTGGTGGATTTATATTGATACATCGAGGCTGTCTAGAATTGATTTCTCTCTCTCCTCTCTTTTTCCTCTCTTGCCTCTTTCTGTGTGTGCATGTGCGCCTGTGCATGAGTGTGTTTCTATTGCAAAAAACATTAATTTTACAAACATCAGCCCAAGGCTACTAAACACATCCAATCCATTATGCTGCGCTTTATCGTGTTATGGGGGGTAACGGGCTGTAAAGCTGTCTCGGTCATAAAGAGCGATCGCAGAGTGCCGAGTCAAACCAGGATGCCGAGCTCTCCAAGCCATACGCAGCCCTCGTTATCATCAGAACAGCTCCGTCACATACTTAACCTTTCCAGACCAGCCTTTCTGCATTATTTTCCAAATGACCTTTAGCGTTACTTATTTCATTTCCGATAATGGCACACTAAATTTAGTTAAATGCATCAGAGCAGAATGTGTTTATTTTGGTGAAGGGGACTACACTGACTGACAAGGACCATGTTCCCAGACACAAACTGTTAAGTGTCCGAAGCAGTAAACATTAATATATCTTCCAGAAGGGAGTAAATATCGGGCCCCGTGTCTGATGAGCACTAATAAATTAAATGGATCAGAACAAGTTAAAAAAAGACTATATCTGTTTAGGTAAGGAGTACATACACTAGCAATATAAATATATGGTTGGCATTTTATCTATACAGAAGTTCAGGGATGCACAACAGGGCACAACCCCTGGCACAACCTTACTTCGGCAACTTTTAGGTCTGACAAAAAAAAAAAGATGTATATTGAAATACAAAAAACAAATATTCAGTGTAGTATGCCTTGACGGGTTCACACTTATTGTTCACATTTCACACTTAATTTCTATATTTTCTCACTTTAGAGGTCTGCAACTGCATATTTACATGCATATGAAGGTTAATAAAAGTACTAATGAAATATGCAAACAAAAGGCTTATTGAATCTGGATCGTCAGAGGAAAATATTCAGTGTTTACATCTGTTGTGTGTTAATGAATTCAGAATTCCTGCTTCCAGTTCCTGCCAACACATGGTGCACGCTCTTGGTCACACCAGGCTTAATCATATAGGACGTTATGAGCTTTCAAAAGGTCTAACTCTAACATAAATACGTAGATACCCTAAAGCTGTTGTATCACAGACACAATCCCTCCGCCTGTAAGGAGCAGTGTGTTTCATGCCCTTGCTCTATGAGCGGAGGGGGTGGGGTGGAGGGATCTTAGCAAAATCGCTAATGTACGTGATGATTAAGTGTAACTCAAATACCGAGTGTGTTGTTCGTAGGCCTGACAGGCAGTAATTTGGTGTATTATATTCTGCGGTTTTAATTGCACGCCACCAACGTGTCCCTCTGACACGTTATGAAGCGATGATGTACAATTATTTCGGGGCGGCGGGAGATCAGTGGAGTGACATTATAATCATCCTCATAGGGATCCCTCTCTTCATCTGCAACAACCATTAATGTTTAAATGGGAGGAAAAAAAAACATAAAAATAGTTCTCAGAGAGTTCTAACCAGAATCTGTTTGAGGATTATAGAGAATCACGTCAGGGGAGAAGGAGAGGGGTGTGGATAGACAATAGAGGGGCTGAGTTAAGTGACGGCTTTCTCTGGATAAGCAGCAAGCTAAGATGCTCCTCCACTGTCACTGCCAGGCCTCACACTACTCATACAGGCCCGGGCATTAAGGCACATTACAGCGGATGAGCCACGCAGGGCGGAACTGATGGGCTATTCTGGGAACAGACCAGACAATCTCACAAGACAGGGGGGACATAAAAACCCTGACATGAGCCAGCCCCATCCTGTTAACAGTCAAATCACACACACAACACCCAACATGAAATCATGACTATATATACTCTCTCCAACACTAAGTCAAGAAAACTGAGACAAGGAAGGGAGGGAGGGAAAAACACAATGCAGCCTCCTCCACAGAGAAGACAAACTTTAGCACGACACAAACTTTTTGTGTTGTGAGAAAGCAACGGTTTTTAAGTTCAAATTCCTGAAGTGACACTACGAAATGGGCAGCTTATGACCCATAATCATAAAACGGCCGTCCACAAGAGGACAATCCATGTCCATGATAGTGTTAATACTTCTAAGGCCCGGGCTGAGATATTAAACCAATGCCTCAAAGCATTTACACTGGTTATGCATAATTTAACACCTACAACAGCACTGGATGTCCATTGCATCTTTGGGGAGGACGAGAGAGCGGGAGGGTGGAAATGCTGAATCCAGGGCCTTTCTGTGAGATGATGGAGGAGAGGAGGAGGAGGCTCATTAAGTGGCCGAGCCCCACTGTGGACAAAACACGCCGGGAGGAAACGCAGGAATCTGCCGTCTCACACACTGGAGGATTTTTATTTTAACCAATTAAATATGAGAAATCTTATCTTGCACGCTAACAGCCAATTTGTGTTTTTATGCTGCTTTTGCACGTTAAGAGTTCTTTATAGGCAAATTAGGACAGATCAGTCTGTTTTGAAATAAAGACACATAGAGGCAAATAGATTGGTAGAAGCATGGACAAACAGACGTCTTGCAGGAAGTAGGAGAAACGGCGAGGCAGAGACAGAAAGCCTATAAAGTGCTCGCGATGATGAGCGAGCCGCTGACCAGCCCACTCAGGTTTGACTGGCAGCATGGTCAAGGGTTCCAATCTGTCCTGGCCTTGCATTTGCATTTGTTAATTAAATGCCACAACAATATGATCTTAACTATCAACAAGTTCCCCCGCTCCTGAGAAGAGACCAGCGGCAGTGAGCTGAAGCCAAAGTGAGGTGGACAGCCAAGGTGCAGCACATCCATTCGCTCAGTGTCGAGCCGAGGTAATCTTCTAAGTCTGAAAGTTTAACAAGGGAAACGCGGCAATCGATGGCAGCGGGGGGAAGATTTGGGGTTTTTTTAAGGGAAGGAAAAGAAAAAAGAAAAAACCCACAAACAATACGATGAGGCTCTAAACAAAGCGGCAGTGAGATAAACCAACAATCCATGCCCCGTCGAGGCCCAAGAGTCTGTAAGCATGAAATGAACTAATGAAACCCAAATTTTATATTGGAAAAAAGCAGCACAAACGTAGTACTGCCTTAACTGGAATGATTAATGGTGATTATAAACAAATATCAGGCAAAACTTTTTTGGGTTAGGCAAAAACGTTGGCCCGTCATTAGTATCCGCAGGACAATGCAGAACCTAATCGCGCTATAATCTCACTTTACACATTATACCTGAAACATGGCCATCCATTAGTACCGTGCTTTAGATTCGGGTTAAGGACTAATCATCAGACGTGAAAAGTTTGGGAAGGGGAGCAGGCTATGTGTATGTATGGCTCTGGCCTTAATGAGGGTGTTTCTGGGGGTTTCTTTGTGTTTGCTGCTCTTTAGTCAAGAGGAGGGATGGCCCGGTGATCAGTCAGTACTGAAAGCACACACAGGGCCGATTTGTCACCAGCGGCTGGCACTGGCAGCACACAGCTCTTCCATCCGCATGATTTGTGAAACCAGGGGCTGTATTTAGTAGTCCCATTTAAAGGCATATTGGAGAACCGTTCCGTATGTATGTGTATGTGTATGTGTGTGTGCACATATGTAAAGCTAGACGCTTGGTCAAAGCCCAACACATTCACAGCACTTGGGAGAAGAGGGTTTTCAGCTGCAGGGCTTGTGAAACATGAGCCTTTCCCCTCATTAAAAGAGAAGCTGTGTTTAAACCAAAGCTTGTTTGCTCCTGCTGTAATATGTTTGCGAACATCAGCGGGAGCAAATAAACACATTCGCTCTGCTCGGCTTTAGAAGAACAAAATCGGCCTGCGACTGAACTAAATGGAATGGTTTACAGAGAATTACACAGAGGGAGAAACTAATAACTCTACATATGTCTTCATCTTAGCGAGTGTGTAGCCGCAGAAGCTCGATGGCACAAAGCTGGAAATCCCACAATTTACTCTATTCCCCGACTGCATGTTAAACAGCTTAACACGTCCATTTGAACATGGCAAGGCAGTGAGGAGGTCTACCACGGGAATGAAGCGAGCTGAACACAACATATGGTCTACATGTAGGGGGTACAAGGTAGTGGGGTAATAACTGTACTCTTGCACTACTGGGTATTTATAGGCTTGTGGTTACCTACATAAACTTCCAATTAGGATTATTTGTACAGCTGAAACAAAAAAGAAGCTAAAATAAACTCCACTGCTTTAAGCTTTAATTGATGAGGAAAGCGGACTACGAGCAATACATTTGTCTTTTTAAGAAAAGCCTGAGAGCAGTTAAAAAAGGCTTTTTTTATACATTGTGTACAGGTGAAGCTATGACTGAAATTTCTGGATAGGTTTTAGACACCAACATGAAACTCTCCTGCACCTGATGGGAGGCACACAACCACACAATTTGCTCGCTCACACTGGTGGTTTGCTTCTTAATTTCAACTCTCTTCTAGAAACTGTACTAAATTCCTTTTAAGCTATCCCTGTACCCAAATAAATATGAGACGCTTATAGAGGCAGCAGGTCATGTTATTATCCAAATGTTCATTTATTGGTCCCAAACTTACCTGATCAGGCTGAACACATCTAAATGGCTGTTTCTAGATATATTACTAGTTACAATGTTAGTTTAACACTACCGTACACACATTTAAATGCTTGAGTAGGAGTACAGCAGTTTGTAAATAATGGAAAAGTACCAGACTTTCTGTTTTAATGTTTAGTTTTCTACTGATTGGACCCCCCTCCGTCTCCAACCTTACTTAAGTTGGAACAAAGCAGAGGTTTTGTTCCACTCCGTGCCAATGTCATATCCTTGCTTTGAAAGAAATTCTTTTCAATCCTTTTTATAAGATGTAACTCACCCACAGATGTCGCATTTGTACTCTCTCATGCCGAGGTGTCTCTTCACGTGGTTCCTGGCGTCTCCCAGCTGAGCAGTTGCAAAGTTGCAGATCTTACACGTGAAGGGCTTGGATCCTGTAAAACAAAGCATAGGAGAGTTCATATCCAACAATAATATTATGTTTGAAAGAAAGAAGGAGGTGGCAATTTTAATAAAACATGACTGAATAACCACTGAGAAGAAATTTGATTTTACATCCCAGATCATTTTTCAATGCCAGGCATGTACGACTGTTATTAGCTCTGTGCTAGGACTTCAACCTACTTCACAACCACAAAATGACTTCAGAATTATAAAAAACACATGCCCTCACTACAATCCCCATAAAAACTACAGTCACACTCCAAGTGCCAGGCGTCGCTTCTTTCACTCTATCTATCCTTGTCACTCTCCTTCATCTCTTACCTACTCTTCCTTTGCCTGTGGATGCGTAAATTGGATTTCAAAGGTCAGGGCGAATACGTAAATCAATTCTGTGTGCGCTCACTACCTCCCATTCCATCATTAAAGCGCTAATCACTCTGGCGGGCTTCGCAGGGAGGTTTCTCCCTAATTATTGTCATTAATAAGTCCAGGGGGCGGGGTAGCGTTTGAAAGAGTGGCAGAGCCTCTGCCTGCAATCCGTCATTTAAGAGCAGAGCTGCGAGGGCTGATGCTACCACACAAACATCTACTGGCTCGAGCTAAAAGAGGGAACTGGGTCCTTTAAAGCTGGTTGTTTATGTTAGACAAAATCAGTAACTCATGTGCTACACCAAATTCTAAATTCAACCACATATTTTGTTAAATTAAACATATATTTGGTCGGAATGAAATGGATATTTTGTTTGGCGGGTTGAGCCACATTCAGGCCAGCATAAAGTGTGACACTGCAATCTAAGTGGCAGCCTGGTATGATATGATATCCACACACGCATCTTTGAGAAAACCCTCACCCTCTCGCAGTGAATATCCCAAGACGTTCTACAATATTTATTCCAGGGGCAGCCGCTGATTTGATTAAGCACTTTGTGTAGATTACTAATTCGTTCATACACGGTTCACTTGCTGTGAGCTGGAAGTACGACACATTGAATTTTGAGCCGGTAACGAAGATTGAAAGGCAAGCCTGTGCTAACAAGGCCCATAAACACAGGAGGTGGGTGGGGCGGTTGGGGGTCCACACATGGGCAACAGCAAAGCCAGCCTCTTCATTTCACATGTCCCTACAGTATACTACACACGCACACACACAAATCCCTACACACAGTCACAAAAAAAGCACATACACAAGAACAAATAAAAAGCAGATAAACACATTGAATTCTACACACTTCACACCTAAATGTGAAGACACATTTCACACACACACTTAAAAAAAATAAAAAATTATTAATCACACAACACAATCATCAACACCCGTAAAAAACAAAAAGACTGACGTGCTCACACCACACCCACCATCACACCTACACATACCTACACCTAGATTCAGAACCCCACCTCACACCTATGCATGTGCATACAGGCACACACAAACGTTAAATTCACAAGACATGATCACCCGCGGACAAACAGAAGGAGAGACAATCACTCTCTCCTCCTCACTCACACACACTCCAAACACACACAACCTAAAGTTGAGGTGAGAGAGAGGCGTGTGGGGAGCTGATTTGTCCAGATGGCTGGCTGAGTATGAGACATGGCAGAAAGGAGAGAGATGTAACGTCCCTCAGTTCTCACATCTTATCACATTAATACTCCACCACTCCACTTAAACAGCCTCCGTGAAACTGAAATTGACCATCAATGCAGTGTCATGTTAAATTAATATTGCCATCCACATAGGGGCGATGTGGCTCCCTCACATCCCAGATGAGACAGGGAATGACTAATTCATTTCCTGAGAGGAGAGAAGAACCTCATGCAACGTTTCACAACACACACACACACACACACAAGGTGATGTCTTAAGTCTTGCGCATGCCACACACTCCTATCGTAGCCTTGGCTTTAATCTTAAGGTTTGGAGGAAGAGAATAATGCATGGTAATTTCATGTAAATAAATGTCTGCATTATTAGGTTTCTCTCCACAACCAGCTAATATACACTGTTAGCTCTTAAAAGTGTCTGACTTTTCAGCCACGAGTTGGCTGAAGGCCTACAAGCACTGTATAAGTTACCATAATCTGTCACACAAGGGGTTGCAGATATTAGTCAAATTTTATTTTCATTCGTCACATTGTTTTCAATTAGCGTAGGCTACCAATAGATCTATTTTACATTACAGTGAGTGGATTAGAATGTGGTTAAGGTAGGGCCACAAGTCACACGCATTGGGAGAACTTTACCTGCGCGTCAGCACAAACACATGAGAAATATACTGTATGTCTATATACACAAAGCTTGATTGTATTCCCAAACATTTACAATATGTAGCTGTCATTATTAAAGGGGCACTCCAGCAGTTTAGTGGGGACTCACTCACAATACACATTAAAAAGAGAAATGTTAAAACTGAAGCACCACAGTCAGAGATATTCTGACTTACAGTTCCTAACAAAAGAATTTATAATAAGCTTCATTTCGCATTATGCAACATGATGGTGTCATTCATTAGAGCCCCTGCCACCTGACTCACATCTTTCAAACTTCACTTTCTATTAAAAATTCTCTAGCTCCAAGTCAAGATAAATCTGATGACATCGACAGGGTTCTTTTTTTTCCAAACTTCTTCTCCAGAGCCACAGAAGACATTACAGTCTGCAGCTGTTTTCACAAGCAGACTGATATTCCTCATGATGAACAAACTAAACTTCACTGTAGAGAAGGCTTATTCTGTCATTCATAGCGGCACACACCTGTTAGTAAATTATTAGTTGGGAATTCATGTATTGATGACTTGTGGGGGATGGGTGTCCTCGCTACCTGTGAGAATGTCACACTTATGGCCCATTAGTAGAACATTGGGATCTATTTTTTCTGCAGAACAATTTTAGTACCTCTGCTTAAATGTGGATCAGTACTGTTAATGTGAAACCGACATTACAACATAAACAGCACAAATCAGAATGAAATATTTGGAAATAGGATTAAACCCATTAAGTCCCATAAATGTATATATGATTGATTACACTAATTTACTAAAAAGGACATTATTTAAAAGCGGCAAGTGTCACGAAGAAATTTACTGTACAGCAATATGATTGTCGTTAACCGGCTAAATGTACAGTAAGTGTTTTTTCAACGATAAAGCTTTTCAGTCCTGGGGTCCAGCTTCCTGGGGTTTTCATTTGCAGTTTCTAATGTTTTTCCATTCTCGGTCTGAAATATCTTCGTTGCGGCGCTGGAGGAGGTCCATCAACTTAAGAATAACATTCCTGGGAAGGCCTTGTTTACCATGCAACCCGGTCCAATTTACCTTCTGGCCCAGGACAAGTATGTGGAGAAGTCCACAATCATCATAAACATCCTTGCTGCATAATCATCCGGCGGCAGGGGCCATGTTTGTGTTTCATAATTTTGAAAATTGTGTCTTCTACCACTGGATCCACGATCTGCAGAACAAAGGTCGGTAGGACCTTAGCTGCTGATGGTGTTTGTATTGCCAGTGTAGAGGTATGATGCGATGTCCTGTTTGGCGATGGTGGCGAGAGTGAGGTGAAATTCGTGGCTCCGCACACCTAGAGAAGGAGCTGCAAGCCAGTGTCCACGGGGGGCTAGGAGAGGGCAAAAGGCTCAGCGGGGAAAACTGCCCTTGTTCACATTTCTCGGCTCCACCGTTGCCACTGGGGTTTACTCTGTCTGCCGTCCTCTGGAGAGGCTGTTGGAAAGAATCGTTATCCTCACGAAGTTTGGCAAGCTCCCGTCCCAGCTCCCCGACAGTTCTCCTGAGAGACGAGTTGTCCTCCAGTGCCTTCTTGTGGTCCTGTGCCAGCTCATCCAAATACTTCTGAAGCCTGGAGACTTCCCTCTGCACACACTGTTTCACCAGTCCCTCCACTTCCTGCACGGTGAGCACTGCAGCAGGAGGCGCTGGCATGGAAAAACGGCAATTAAACCTAGAGCTGTAAATACTTCAGTTTTGTCCCAGGCTATTTTCTATTTCCACTTTGAGTCAGCTTTCACCTCTTAACGCCTTTCTCCATCTGGTCCTTCGTTGTCAATATTCCATGCACTGATTAGTTTTGATGGTGAGCAATGGTTAGTATAGAAATCATGCATTGCAGTCAACATCTCATCCTTCATCCTTAAAAAAACATTTAGGCATTATATTTACATTTTATGTGTACTATTTTTGTCTACCCCAAAATGTACTTGGACTCCCCAACAAATGGGAACACAAAAAATTAAATATGTGGATTACAAGTTCCATCCACTTTGAATTTGATACAAGGCACTGCTTGAAGTTTCAGTGGAGAATTTAATGTTTCATGATGCTTTTAAACATAAAATCATGGGAGAAAACACAAAATAATGTTAAGGATTTAAGGATCTTAGAAATGTATTTATCTAAAGTTAAGAAAATTTTAAAAATCCAGACACTGGCAGGCCAGTGGGGTGCTTACAGTTTCCCCTTTATGTTATTTCTACAAACACACATCACGTCCTGCATGTGAACGTGCACGCATGGCATGTGTGTCCATTACTTTAAGGCTCAGTCTGAGGTCAGACAGCTCACTCCAGTGAAAAAGTGACCAATTTACCTCAAAATGCAAATTCCAGCTGTACCCTCATTGGCAAAATGCAAGCATGTGTATGTGTTTCCTTTAAGGGACAAATTGACAAATCTGTGTGCAGCCTCCCACTACCGTCTCCTGATTTCACTGATTAATCAAGTGAATAAAAACTAGGTCTTAATTAAAAGGATCTGGACGTGCTCCCAGCCCAGAAAACTGGCAGACCCCCACCGTGCAGCTCCACAGCCCCACAAACAAACTCCCAGAATAAATGACCACCACATAAAAGGTGAATAATTCACTGTAATGAGGGAACTTAGCAATAATAACAACTGGCATATGTTGTCAAAATGAAGAGAAATAGGGGCTTTCCACAAATAAGAACAGCATAAATGAAAGTGGAGAAGTAATCTTAATAAACAAGAACATAACTCAGTTGAATAAAAAGAGGTAAACCTAAAAAACAAAGTATTCATCATTTGAAACCTCATAATGTGCCCTTGACTTGAAGCCATCTGTTGGGACCTCAGTGTCACAGCTTTCATTTTCTTAAGTAACACTAAGTAAGTGACCTCAAAACTCAAGAATTATGACACAGGGTAGAATTATGAATACATATAGACTAATCGTTAATAAGAAGAAAGTGGTGGCTGAACATTAATCATCAAGATTTTAACCTCCAATTCTTACAGCTTTAAGCAATCTGATTTTAGCAGTCAGCAATCTGACTTTGGCCACACAAGGTGACATACATACAAACCTGATATAAGGACGAAAAATGTTTTCTTTGAGGAAAACTATTATTCCTCTGCCCCAGCAAACACATTGCTTACCCTTCGTATACAACTGAAGTAACAGCATATCAGGACATTTTCCTGCAACACATTTCAGCTTATTTATGGGCATATGATGAAATAATGGAGTGAAATCAGCACAGTGTTTTAAGTACTTCACCAGTATTTAGTGAGGACACCGAGGGAATATAACCTCTGGGTTTTCGAACAAGCGCTACAAGACAAAGCTACAATACCCACACAAACCATCCACTGTCACTACGTCTGAAAGTGGAAACAATCCTATTTCATCTCCCATTCAACAGAAACGTCACACACACACAAAGACACATACAATCATGAACACACATTGTAAGCACAGAGCACAGACTTCAATTAAAGTCCCATTAAAGTTTGGGCTGAAATGGGGGTGAACCAAAAGAGGCAGAGAAGGGCATTTATTGATGGCGCCCTCACATCTCGTTCCCGCATTAAGTTGATTTTAAAAGCAATTAATACACATGGTCAGGGAAAAGTAATGGAGCGCCCTATGTTCTTAACCTGCCGGACATTTCCCAGCCGAAGCCCTGGTCGACGCAGCCCTGCTTTGCATTATAAATGACAAGATAAATCTTAATGGATTGAGCATAATCAGCTAGCCATGAAGGCTGACATATACACACATTCGCTAGGTATACGAGTGCTCACACATATACACAAACATGGACGTACAGACACAAGGGAAATTAAAGGCTTTGAATACGTCTGCATTGATTATTTTAAATTATTAGCCCACCTCTCTTTGGACCTCCAATGCTTTTAGCCTAAGCTTTAACACATTTACAGAGACTTATTGACTATAATTACAACTGAGTCTTGGTAATGGACACATCAATTATGAGTCGCACATGTCTCTGACCAAGCGTTGTTCAGGGAATCCCAATCTGGGGTCCATTAGCGTCTCTCCTGCTGGTCTGAAGCTCAATCAGTCTTTACCTTCACCTCTACTGAATCAGCTATTACCTGGCTGCAGCAGATAGTAGCCTTAACATTAGCTTGAGCTGCCAAAGAAGAGGCTGCGTCTCCCCACTCAATATAGTTGTACCTAAAAACAAAGGCCTAATAGCTGAGCAGTTGCACAAAGAGATTCCATTTTAAGATTTTCTAGTCAAACTCGATGTGTTCAAGTGCTCATAAGGCATCAAGAGCCCATGTAAGAACCACAATTTCAATGTGTATCAGTGGAAATCTTATGTCTAGTCCAAGTGAGTTTATAAATTGCATCGCAATACATATACAAGTATGTGTTACCAAGTTACTAATTCAAATATTTGCAGAGATATTTGCAAGGTATGAAGCATTAAAAACACCTTTCTAATACTGTGCTGTCATGTAGCGTTACTTTATCCAACAGTGTACATAAAATGAGGCATAATAGTGTTGACCTTCTTTTACACAGCCTACATAATGCACTGGTGAATATGTATTGTATATGTGTGTGAGACAAAGAGAGTAGCAGAAAGAGGAAGAGTGTGTGAGTAAATAGAAGCAGGGTACATACCGGTGTGTGTGCGAATGTGTGCCAGGAAGGCCATGGAGTTGCTGCTCTTGCACACCTTGCCACAATATTTACACACACTGCCCTGGTTCTCCTCGCGCTCGCGGTTGATCTGCTCCGTGTCCTCCAAAACGTACTTGTTGACCTCCCTCAGAAGCTCCTCGTGTTTCTCCTTGATGTGAAAAAACAGATCCTGCTCCGATTCGAAGCGGTCTGTGCACTTCACACACTTGAAGCTAGCGCCTCCTTCCGGCAGCTCCTCCACGCTGTTCTGCTCGTTGCGGAGGTGGGCGGCGCTGGTCAGGTGCTGGTGCAGGTTGCTCTCGGTGTAGAATGACTTGCCGCACACCAAGCAGTGGAAATGCTTCTCCTTGGACGGATGCTTCATTGAAATGTGGACGTTGAGGCCACTGATGCCGTCGGCCATAAAGCCACAGTCCTCGCAGCGTATGCGAGGGCTACTTCCTTTGGCTTCCTCTCTCACCTTCGCTTCCTTGCGTTTGAGCTTCTTGACATATGCAGAATTGGAGGGCGGGAAGCCAGAGGGCACCGGGGTTCCTCCAGTCAGACATATCACAGCAGACTCGCCTTCTAGAGCCAGACCTTCCTGCAGCGCCTGCTCCTGCTCAGCGAGGGCCTTCATGGATACAATGCAGGCATCAAAAGGAGGGGCTTTGGACATTTGGGTATCGGAATGAGAGCTGTCACTTTTTTCATCTGAAGTCATCTCATCTGCATTTAAGTGCTCAGCGTCTGCTTGATTAGCCCCTTCCTCCTGGCTCTCTTGCTGTGCGGACTGATCCTCTGCAGGTTGAGGTTCTGCTGGAGCTTGCTGGGGTTCAGACATCGCTGTGAGTTCAATTGTCTGGTCGGTTGGATCTGGTTCGCCACCACTGGAAGAAGTAATAATCTCTTCTTGCTTCTCGTCTGTACTGCCAGCCACACTAGCGGCAACATCGACAGGTTCTGTGGTGACCGAGGGTGCAGCTGCGTCCTGACTTTCCATCGCTTGGCTGTCATCAGAACAAGATTCAGGCTCTTCTGTGGGGCTAGGAGGTTCACCTTCAGGGTTAGAGTTCGTCTCCACAAGCTCAATGACCTCGTTCAGCTTCAGTGGGACTGGCAAAGCTCTTTGCCCATCACTCCCCAATGGTTCCAGGTATTTCTGGCTTTTCTGTTTGTGCTTTTCTGTGTTGGAATGGCGAGACATTTCTCTGCTTGTTACGGCATAGTAGCTACATGCTAAGCAGACATACTCAAAGTCTTTGGTGTGCTTTCTCTTGACGTGAAGATGGAGCGAAGGGATTGATTGAGCTACAAAATCGCAATGGCTGCAAGCATTAACAGAGTCATATTTACTTTTTTTCTGGCTTGTGTCTGACTGAGTTTGCGCTTCTCCACTTTGTTCATTGGATGCCGTGTTGTCAGGTTCCTGCTCATTGTCAGACGTCTCTGAGGCTGCATTTGGTTCCTGGGCTTGTGTAGTTGTGGGTTCTTGTGGTGATGCACTGTTGTGATTGTGGTCAGGGTTCTTATTTGCACACTCTTGTGCACGTCTTACATGCTTCTTTGTGATACAGTGACGGTCCATGTCTCCTTTGGTCACACAGCTGTAGTTGCAGAGAGTGCAGCTGTAGCCGTACTCCTTGCTGTGTTTGCGGCGGACATGGACACTAAGGTTCGTAGCGTTGGACACTACCAGGCCACAGTATCCACAAGTAGTCGTGGACCCTTGCTTTGGTCTTCCTTTTTTCTTTCTGGGAGGTTCAAGCTCCAAATCTTCTTTCTCAACAGACACAGCTTTGGCAGCCTCCGACGCCTCTTCAGTTTCCTGATCTTCTTCTGTCAAAGTAGCTACCCCTTCTTCATCAGCCAGCAGAGTCATATCATCTATAATGGCCCCCTCTCCAGCACTGTCTCTGTACATACTCTCAACGTAGACTTCAAATGCGGAAGATTCTGGGGTTTTCTCGCCTTTCTCCTGCTGCATGTGCCTATCTGAAGACAGGTGAGCCTGCATCCACTCAGATGTGGCCGAAAAAAAGTTACACAATTTGCAGTGGTACCACTCCTGGTCCAGGTGTTTGGCTCGAGCATGGGTCTCCAGCATTGCAGGGGTGCTAACCCTAAAATCACAGAGTCTACAATTCAGCTGGAACCTTTTGAGTGTACGTTTGGTCGCCATTCGTGTTGGAGTAGCTTTCACAGTGCTGCCAGGGTCCTCAGCTACCTCTTCTTTATCCATGTTCTCATCAGCTTCAACTGAAAGACATTTCAAAGATACACTTTAAATCTCTATTCAGCCATCAACTAAAACAACTCTGTGTGCAATTCTAACTTTAAATAATAAATGCAGAAATAGTGAAAAAAAACATTTCAACTAAAAACCTAATATCAATTATATATGAAGTGACAATTGCCCTCAAAACAGAATTTTGATATAATTAACATGTAATGCTTAAGACTTCAAATCTGTCAGTATTTTGATGAAACATTCCTGCTTCAAATTGACTGAACTATCTAACAGCTTTAGAATGACGTGAACTCATTTTTAGGCTGGGTTGCAACATTGACTGAACTGGAGAACAGCATATACTCACATGTGTATGGGGTGTCTTTGGTGTGGGATCTCTGGATATGCACATCTAGAGGGGCCTTGTCCCTAAACTCTTGCCCACAGTAGTTGCAGGAATATATCATCTTAGGTTTTGGGGTTCGCTTGCTCACTCTTCTCTCTTGGGTACAGATTGCTTCCTCTTGATCGGCCTGCTGTTTGTCTAATACGGTTTCCTTTTTAGTTAAACGCTTTGTGTTTGTGCCATTGTCATTGTCAAGATCAGACTCATTTTGCTTAACTTCAGCAGAACTTTCTGTCTCCATGTCTACTTCCTGCTGGATTTCAGCTGAACTCACGTCAGAGATGGTTTCGCTCTTCTCAGCTGGCTTTGCAGTTCTATTGGTATCCTTAGATTTATTCCCATGCTTTCTTGCATAGTGAATCTTCAGTGATCTTGGACATTTGGCCGAGAAGCCACAAGTTGTGCAGAGGTTATCTCCATCTTCAGGTACGGAGTCTGGCCGCAGCCCCTCACTGACTTCCTCATCAGGCTTGGCAGTCTTACTGGGCGAGTCTCTTTTAGTTTCCTCCATTTCCACATCATCTGGCTGCACCTTCCCACTGGTGTCATTTTCAGACACGTTGTTCTCAACAGCCTCCTTTCCTGATATCAAGGCTTTATCCATATCATATCCTGCTATAATTACATAACAGTGAAGCTGATCTCTGTCATCAAAGGTGAATCAAACTCCTGGGGGGAAAAGAACACAAGAAAATCTTCAATTGTCTGAAACACAATTCACAGAATGCAAGAAACATCTGAAAACAAGTTAAGTGTCTGAAAAAGTGATCAAGCCTTCAACAACGGTATCTGGCTCAACATAAGTAAATGTCGCCATCTAGTGCTTCCAGATACAAACTGTAAGGTAAAAACACGCCAGCATGAGAGCTGGCTGTTGCTGCTTATTACATTAGAAAAAACAAGTCCACGTAAGTCACAGACATTTAATGAAGTATGCATATGTCATTGCTGGTTTAAGAACCATTACTAAATGCTGGTAAACATGATTCAGTAGAAATACAGCCATTGCGACAGTTAAATCAGTAATAGTATATTAGGTACAGCTTAACATTTAGTTATGAATAAGCATATTTCTAATGTGTCTTTTTTGGGGGGCAATTATGAACTGTGATTTTACATTATATGGGACCGCTGCAATAAGTGTTTCTATATTTGCTTGTATTTTCTGTGCAGGATGTGTCTTGTGCACACAGGCTGATGAATGGGTTTCTTAGTTTGCTTGTTTTACTTATTGGCAGCTTTCTCAACCACCATATAATACACTGTTTGTATAGGGGACACCTTGAGCAACTAATATCATGAGCCAGACCATTTTCCACATTACATGTGTAAACTGTCACAAGGGTTTAAAATATCATGATTATCATTATTCCTATTGCTACCATCATCACAGTCATCATTATGAATATTATGTACCTTATATGTAAATGCCATCCAGTGTTATTGGTAAGGATTCAGTGAAATCAATGATGTCTTTACTCTAGATTGGCCTGTGTGGTGGTTTATGTCTAGTTGCTGCTAACAAGCCAATTTGTTCTGGCAAATGTAAATATAGTAGCCATCCATGAAAAGTGGTGTGCGTGGTTCAGAGGGTTCTGTTAAGGTCAACCAATGAGCACTGTTTTTCGAGGAAGTTCAACTTTGAGAATGAGCTCATTGTGCTCACTACCGCCATCCACTGTGTGTTTTGGCAGGATACGACTGACTACACGAATAGCAGAAGGGACACCATATCAAGTTGGAGTCAGTGATGTGTTTATTTGGTCGCCAACAATAAGTCGATGATGGGCCGAGATGGAGAGTGACTTATACGTGCATTATTAAGGGTCTTAACTCGTGTCCATCTTGTTTCTCGGTGTTTAATGCGAGCAGAAGACAGCGGTGTCCACAGTAACAGATGGACCACAAGTACAGCGTCTGCTTCTGGTTACAACTCCGTCCTCATTTAACACTACGAACGCAATTCACTTACAATGTCGACCTTGCTAACTTTATTTGGGAGAATTTCCAGCGGTTTTCGGTACCAATTGTCTAATACTAGCTCAAAAGTAATATTAGGATATCCGAACAGGTTTCAGACTGCACGTTAGGAACTGCAGCACCAACGCAGAACAGCCAGCGCTGCGGTGTAAAAGGCTGCGTGAAAACTGTTCCCGTGGCGGACAGGCTGCTGACCGAGGACACGAACCCGGTGAAGTTGTTGTGGATACCGTCGCCGTCTACCGCGGCTAACATGCTAACAGGCGACATGTTTCCCCCACTGTATTTTGAGATGCGCGCAGTGCCGCCAATTAAATCGCTGCATATGTTGTGCAGTCCAATCACAGCGGGACTAAGGCGGGCCTAGGTCGCTCCATGGCTTGGAAAACGACGGCAGCACAGAGGCCCAAAAAGGAGGCTAACATCGACCTCTGAAACAGTGGTCTATATTGCCGAAACAGTCCTTAAAAACACCCCAGAGAGTTGTCTATCGTTTCAGTAACACCAATTCGAGCAATGATTAGACAATACAGTGTAACCACGATTGAGCTTACCTCTTCTTATACGACTATTTCCACTGTCCGCGCTTTTTGCTGCTAGACACAAATGGCGTACCGTAGCGTGAACCGTGCGTCACACGAGGAGGCGGCCTGCTCGCGGCTTCTCTTTTTTTCTACATCAGCTGATTTGGTCACATGATGCATTCCCGCTCCGTGGGAAAAACGAATTTACCACACATACATTGAAGGCAACACATTGAGACTGGTGACATTTAAAGAAGAGAATGCCAAGATGCCACGGGTTAAAAATGTAAAGCTCTCATTGCTGCAATACTCTTGTAACATGGTTTGTCTGGAAGTGATGCGTTTGTTGTTTTACAGCAAAGTATATGACCAGCCAGGCATCATGCATAGATATACAATTGAATTTGTACTTACTGTAAATAAATACACTGCTCTTGAATTTGAGTCTTTTTATTATTTAGTAAAAAGGTTTTGCTTTTTGACTTACCTGGCTTGAAGCTGAGGTGTGAGGTATAACATTTACAAGCAGGGACGCTGGGAGTCAGTCAGAGTTGGGGGTGCTGAGAGACACTCATTCTATATAAAGGCATCATACTAAATGCTAAATGCATTTTGGTGGATCATTTATTTTTATTTGATTTATTTATTATTAAAAACATCTATTCAAACTTTTTTTGCAGATAAAACATAAAAAGAAAAGTAAAACCTCTTTCCTGCAAGTCATTACAAGTTTGAACATATTTATGAAATAATGGTTTTCATTGTGCCAGATTTGAAGAGGTACTGCAGCCCCCTCAGCACCCCAGGGCCCATGTCTGAAAAGTGAAGACTATAGCATTTCCAGTTAGGATGAAAATCTTAACGTGAATGTAGCACATAGCAGAGTAGCCTAACATATACTAGTGTCCATGTGAGTGTGTTGTGCTTTTGCTTGGTGTTTGAAAAATATCTGTCTGTTGATAAAAGCCAACTGTTGTATGCCTGTGACTCAGAGGTAGAGTTGATCATCCACTAATCAGAAGGTTGGCGGTTTTATACCCGGCTCCTCTCGCTCAAGTGTCCTTGAGCAAGATACTGAACCTCTAATTGCTCCTGATGCTGCACATCGGTGTATGAAGATTCCTTCAATGGCAGCCAAGAGCCCTCAGTGGATGGGTGAGTAGTGTACATTGCTTTCAGTAAGTACAGTCCACAATTTTACTATTGAAATAAAGATTTCTCTAGCACATTATCTTTACAAATGTTGCCATATTGTGAAGAAAATATTTCTTGTAGTCTATTGTTGGAAAGTAAGAGCATTTAAATCACTAAATATTGTGCTGTGAATGTAAATGTTCATATTTCCTTTATTTATTTGACTTTTCTGAACTGTCATTAAATGTTATGGGAATAAAATACATTTGTTTTAATTATTGTATTTATTTAAAGTAGGTTCAGCATGTGGTCTGTACAGAGACTGTGTATTTTTTCTCAAAGCCTGTGATGAATCACCACTTCCATTTGACATCAGTGTTAGCTTTATGGAAAGACTGAAGATGGATTAATGCATGGGCATTAATTGATTAAGTAGTCTGACAGGTCAGGAGGTGATAAATGATACCTCCTGCAATGAATACACAGTTTACTTTGCAATAATTTTCTTTAATTCATCACAGTCAAAATTATGTGACATGGATGGTTGGAAACACATACCCCCCTCCTCCCCCATCTCCCATTTTTCATTAGGATTCATCATTCATTTTTCTCCATTAGTTGTCTATTAAAAGAGGGGAGGGTGGCTTTGGTGGACACTGCCTCAGTCACCTCTTTTTTTAGCCGCTTCGCTCTCTTGAAAGTTTTGCAGATTTTTTTGCTATAAAATAATAATTGGGGGGGCTACATATCTAGAAACATTACTGGATGTAAACACATATTCATCCATGTTCTCTAATAGTCTCATCTTTTTTTCTCTGAAGCAGATTTAAATTATAGGCTCAAATAAGATTCTTTAACTTCCCAGCATCAATCCACAGTTAAAACCCACGTGCTCATTACTTTGTTTTTACATTTTATAAAAGGGCTCATTTTCTGGAACAAAATATGAAAATAGTGTAATAGGCAAAGCAAAGTTCCTTAATATGTTGCATTTTCACATTTTATGTACTTAAAGCAGCTTTTAGCAGTGGTGTAAGAAGTACTCAGAAGCTTAAGTAAGAAATTCCACAATCTAAAAATAATCCATTAGAGGTAAAAGTCCTGAATTCAAAATGTTACTTAAGTAAAAGTACAGAAATATTATCAGCATAGTGTACTTAAAGTGTCCAAAGTAAAAGTACTCATTAGGGAGAATGGCTCTGTTCACAGTATTATATTATTCTGTTTTTATTACTAACAAATACACGTAAGAGCATTGTAATGTAGTTAGGCGATGAAATTAGAATAGCATTATTAATAGCCTACATTAGTAGGCAAGAAAAACGTTCATGGGAAACAAAAAGGAAGTACAAATTAAAGGAGAGACAGAAAATGAGAGAGAGAGAGAGAGAAAGAGAGTGAGAGAGAGAGCAGCTAGAGGTGATGTTGAAATGTTTAGGGCTTGCAATAGTTGCAGTCGTAATTTTACAGTTTATTGAGGGTTAAATTCAATTCCTGTCCACTATTTGTTCACCTAGCATAAACAGATAGGCCGGTTGTGATCATTAACATCCTAATTGCTACATTGTTTTTCTAATTAACAGTTTTATATCATAAATGGGCCTATATCTAATGCATGTTTCCTTTCCCACTACAATATCCCTTCCCAATCACATCTGCACTATGTCTCAAATAGCATGACTTCAGTAAATCCAGTGGGATATATAACTTAATCCAGTAGGTCCCAAACTTTTTCCTGTCAGGACCCTAACAATTAGAACATGTAAACCCAATTTGTGAGGATTTTGTCTTTAAGGACCAGTGTGTGGGATTTAGTGGCATCTAGCGTTAAAGTTGCAGGTTGCAAGCATCTGAATACATCTCAGCCTTCAAAGCCTGTAGGAGAAATTACGGTGGCCGCAAAACTTGCAAAAAACATAAATGGCCCTGTCTAGAGTCAGTGTTTGGTTTGTCTCTTCTGGGCTACTCTAGAAACATGGCAGTTCATCATGGTAGCTTCCTCTGTAGATAAAAATGGCTCATTCTAATGAACACAATGATTCTTATTTTCAGGTGATTATACACTAATGAAAACATACCTCTGAATATTATATTCAATTTCTGCCAATAGATTCTCCTAAATGTTACACACCGGACCTTTAAGGAATACAATATTTTT
>NW_023339807.1:7300446-7300571 GCF_004916995.1 Morone saxatilis
GTTACACACCGGACCTTTAAGGAATACAATATTTTTTTTATTTTTAGGTTTGAAGATGAAAAAGTCTTTATAGTCAATCAGTGATCAAACTAGGATCACTATAAATTACAATCAGTCAAAAAAGC
>NW_023339807.1:7300625-7305696 GCF_004916995.1 Morone saxatilis
AAAAGATTCTCCTTTTGCTGGAGACCACCTACAACCCACTTAATCAACCTCCAGTTACACGTCTCCACTTATTATTTGCAGAATCCTCCCCTTTAATGCATAATGCAATAAGGAGAGAGGCACACATCGCAGACACTCACACAGATAACATACAAACTGTGACTCCAGCATGGTGAGTCTGTTTGATAAATTGCCTACAGCACATGTGCTTGGGGAAAAATGTGTCACAGCTCTTTGTCAGGTGCACAAGCCACAGTAGCTGCCCTGAGTTCTTCAAAGTGTGTCAAGTAACAGAGACTATCCATGAAGAACCCACCAGAGGGAGCAATCTGCACATTTATCACACTTTGGCAAACTTCAGCCACAGCTGCAGAGTGTGTGTATGCAGTACCATGGCAACCGCCTGAGACACATCTCACAAAAAAACAGTTTGCTAAAAGACAAGAGTCTTGCCAGAAAGTGATAATGCTCTAATAGTGTTGGAAGGAATAGAAGTAAAGGAAAAAAGATAAAACTCTTACAAACACAATTACAACAAAGTACCAAGAAAGGGTCTTTTTCTCTTGATTTACTGAGGCAGACAAAATGTGCCTTTAAATAGACTTATTTTTATAGTCAGGTTTGCAGGAACAGCCTATTTTTGTTTTACATCTTATAGTTTTTACTATCAAATAAATACCTAGTCTTTGTCGTGCATTATGATTAAGAAAATACAGCATATATTGATGATAGGCAACTTGCCAACTGCTACTTCTATTAATCCTCTCTAATTAATTTCATTGAAAAACGAAATAAACTTCTGTTAAAAACTGCTTATGTACTTCTTAAAGGGTAAATTAAATTGCTCCACTTGCTGACACGAAATTAACTTTCACCATTAGCATAACAGCATTAAAGAAACCAAAAGGAACGGTGGTAACCATGACAACTGAATTTTGTTCCACATAATGTATCTCCAGGTAAACTTTCTAGCTAATGGTTTGCAACAACTAAGTACCCAGCTGTGGCTCCCGTACTGATCTGACAGCATAAATCAACATCTGCAACATCTTAACATTGGTGCTAACTACATGGAGTTTGTGTGTCACAATATGCATTGATGTGCGGTACATAGTTTGTTTGTTATCTTGCAAGACTGCTTGACCAAGACCTCTTGTGGTCTCTTCTTGTGGGTCACTGGGTATTAGTTTAAGAGCTTTGTTTTTAGAGGGATCACTGGGTTATGTGTCCAAGTGCAGTCTAATCTGTTAATTAACATTCCCAATGAGTAACATGGTCACATGTTGTTGTAAAGCCTCTTCCAAGGTACTTCTTTTCACCTATAGCTGAAAGTTTCACCAGGAAAACATGTGATGGGACCAAAATCACTCACTTGGTTAATCTTTCCACTTACAGTCAAGTGTTTGATCATACATTAAACATTTTAAATAGGAGGTTGTAGGTTTGAAAATAATAACTGGTTGCCAGGGAAATCCAGCCACTACATGCTCACTGCAGCTTATAGCCTTATGACTCCTGTCTACTGTCTGCCTATAACTCTGCACATGCAGCCCCCCACCCTATCCTCCCCTATATGCTGTAATGCATTATGAGGATATTTCCTCCTCCCAGAAAACCTTTTCTCTCTCTCTCTCTCTCTCTCTCTCTCTCTCTCTCTGTAATGTGTGCTCACACTAGGGTTTTCCTTCATTATCGTAGCCTCATCTGTCTAAAAGCATGAGGTCACAGCAGCCCCAAAATGCATCACCTCACTGTGTAAACACACAGCTAAAAGGTGAGTCTCAGAATGGGGTGCAGTGATGTTTGGGTTTAGTTTGAAGGTTTTGAGGACACACACTGTGGACATGTTTTGCCTTTATTTAGTTTAAAAGAGAATGTTTTTTTAAATGTAGACGATATCAATGACCCACAGACCTGAATTCTAAGACTTTCAGGGAACACAGCTGATGCTTTCCCTACTGGGGAACTAATAATGTAAAAATTTTTAGCTTGTGTTCCGTATAAATCCAATTTACTGTACTGCACTGTACTGTAGTAAACCTGCATCCCAGATGGATGGCATGTACCGTAGCATTCCTTCAGACTAGCTTTACTAATCCCTGTCACTCAAGTTCTGACATTTTCCTCCACAGATCTGGGCTAGACCAGGGTCAATACACAGATCAGGTTTCTGCTGGATCTAAATGAAGCTGGCTTTCTATCTTGGGATCCGTAGGTTCAAGAAGTGTGTGGGATTAGAGACAAACTGGACAGAAGGGATGGGAGGATGACATGTTATTCAAAGACTACTATGACTACTACCACGGCCACTAATGGACAATTTCTGCTTCAGCATTTTTCCGAGCATAAAACAGGGTCATGATTAAAACAGAAGGGCGACCAAATATCAAGGTCTTGCTTCATGTTCTGTGTGCACTGGGAGTGTCTGGGTTGAAACAGTCTGATGATGAATTCATTAGGGGATTTGGTTTTCTGGCATCAAACACAACAACACATGTAAGCCACACAGCTGCGGGACGCTTTTTCTTCAGGGTTTCTCTCTCTCTCTCTCTCTCTCTCTCTCTCACACACACACCCCAGACACCCCCATCCCTCCCTTTCCAACCTCTCCATCCTCTCCTAGAAGCATTACCTCACACCACATTAGGCAGAGTCTGAGGTATCACCTGGGGAGTGCGCACACAAGTGTGTGTTTAAGCTCTGTATCTATGTGAGCGAGAGAGAAAGTCAGAGAAAAAGAAAGTGTCTCTGAGATGTTTCTGTTTAAATTTGCCATTTACACAGCTTTGGGTGGAGCACAGTAGACTTAATCCTTCTCTCTTTTTTCTCTCTGAATTCAGCTCACTTGGAAAGCCACAAAGATGTGTAGGGATAAATCACTTGCAGGATAAGATCAGCCTTTCCTTTCCTTGGTCTGATATTAAACATGCATGGTTTGAGATATTTGTATCAAAATGGACAGATAGCTTTGCAAACCATGCTAAAGCAGAAACTGAGCTCAAGAACCCAACCATTCTCACAGTGTTACAAACAAAGCAAGGCAACCACACAGCATCGGCATAATTATTATCATGACCTACAACCAAGAGGTGTTTCATTTCACTCCCATATAATACGGTGAATTTTACTGAATATTCTGCAGTGTATGAATACTATTACAGCAAAGGAAAATTTGAGGGTGTATCCTTAGATTCACGTAAATTATCGTGATTTTGCTGATAGTAGCCTAAACGAAGAGTGAGAAAATGGAAGTTAATTGTTCTTAAGAGAGGTTGCTGTTAACAAAACCATAAAATACAGAGAACATAATTCGCATTATGACTGCTGCCGGTCATCTAAACATCCTGGAGGCTGAAGCTTGTAAAAGTGGCTGTGTATAACATCAGTCAAACAGCCATTATTTAAATCTCAGTGCCTCCCCAGGCCCACCCAAAGAGACTCGAGGAATTACGCTAAGAGTGGTTTCTCTCACTGTGTGCTTATTATGCTGTCTTCCCTGCAGCTTTCACCTAACTCTTATTGTCTCTATCTTAGTCTCTCTTTTTTTGCTTTGTAATCCAACTCATTCCTTCCAGCACTGTGTGTGTCTGCTGGACCTCAGATGACACCCTGCACCTTAAGCAAACCAAATTACGCTGTTCAAAGTAATGTACCAGGAGTGTTTGCTGCTTTGGTCATTTTCTTACGTCCAAGCACACACTCAGACAGTCAAACCAGCTTCCACTTTTTTACCCGATAATCCTGTTTTTTTCTGTGGGATCACTCTTTGTTGGCAACCCCACAGTGCCAACACAGTGGCCTCATTGAAATGAATGAGCGGGCTGTGTTTTTTTCACAAAGTCTGAACACAGCCTCATTAATATGTAAGTACAGCTCAGGCGGACATGAAATTGGTCAATAGTTTTAACGGTGTCCTGCAGTGGCAGTCCTGGATGTGCTGGTGCCTAAGGCAAATTTTAATTAGGACCCCCCCCCAACCAGGGTTCTTATGATTTGGGTGTGAAATGTTGCCATGGAAATGAGTTCAGTTGTTGAAGAGTTCCTGTTTGCTCTGTGGATGTGCAAACTACTATTACTGGATTACTTTTGATACTGGAAAAAACATCAAAACGTGAAGTTGATGAAGCAAGATTTAAGATTTATGAGTAGCATTTTTTGTTGGAGCAAGTTGTTTTTAGAGCACTTAATGCCTTTATTACAGAGTTGATAGTAGAGAGATGACAGGTAGTAATATGCAAACACAGGTCCTTGGCTATATTAGATCAGTCCATGGTCTGTACCTTCAACCCCCAGTCCACTGGGACACCCAAGATAGTTTAAAGACAATTTATGCACATTTATCAACAAATGACATCAAAGATACGCTATGTCTGAAAAGTGTTCAACCACATACAACTACTGTGGGATGAAAAGAGATCCGAAACAGATGAGTGTACTGTATGCCAGTGTTTAATAATCTGTGAGTCCTATGATGGATTAACATGGAGTTCATTTCTAAAACGTGACTATCCAGAGCTCCTGCCCGAGCTGTGACGTCTCCTCCTACAGCTTTGAATGTTTTTCTTTTCTTTTGCAGGTTCACGTCATAGCGTTTAGAGGTGTGTGCACGTGTGTCTGAAGGTGATTATGGTCTCAAGACGTCTGCTGGTGTTAGGGCTGAACCCGAGAAACCATTTAGACACAGCAACCCCTCACACACACACACACAAGCTTCCCTCACTTAAACGCACGTACAAGGGGACTCACACTTCACAAGCGTGTTCGCGCACAGTCTCTCATACGTGATTTACCAGTAAATGGGTCTTCATAGTTGCTGAGTGTGTTTAGGGGGACTGCAGACCCTTGACATATGATGTTTGGAGAGCTTTCTGTCGGTAACAGCCACATCAAGCTGAAAGTCAACCAGCTGAGAGGCTATGAGTCAGCGTATATGTATTCATGTTCCAGATGTGTGTGCGTGCGCAGATCATATTTGCTGGCTTTGTGTGTACGTATAAACAGTGAGGCTGATACTGAGTCTCTATGTAAGAAAACCGCTTGTGAAATAAACTGCACTACCCTGCAATACTTG
>NW_023339807.1:7305722-7315256 GCF_004916995.1 Morone saxatilis
GCACACTTATGCACATCTGGACATGGACACATGGTAACACAGGTTGGAATGGTCTGGGGGATAATGGATAAGGGGATAAATTAAAGGAAAAGTTTCATATTTTAGGGAATATGTTTATTCGCTTACTGCTGGGAGAAATTTGTCTCTTTTGTCTGTAAATATGAAACCGCCAGTAGCTGGTTAGCGTAGCTTAGCACAAAGACTGGAAGCAGGGAGAAACTGCTATCTGGTCTCCTACCAAAATTCTAAACCAGGCCAAATGCATGAATATTTCTTTGCCTGGCAACTGGTCCCAGCCGCCAACCTAGAAATAAGTTTGGCACATAACCCCAGTGAAATGTTATATTGTTGTTTTTACACACATAATATGGTTTAGAGCGTGCTGTTTTCCCTTCTTTCCAGTCTTTGTTCGAAGCTAAGCTAACCAGCTGCTTACAGTAGCTTCATGTTTAGCATACAGACATGAGAGTGGTATCAGTCCTTTCATCTGTCTCTTGGTAAATAAACAAATAAGCTAATTTCACAAAAGTCTGAACCGTTCTTTTAAGAATGTAATAAATAATACACCTCAATACCTTTAAGGTTTAAGGTTTTTAAAGGAGCATTTACTATGCTTGTATTTAGATGATTCATTTAACCTGTTATTGTAGAATACATTAACATCATCCTTCAATCAGCATAAAGTCTCAAGTCACATTTTCATAGTGTAAAATTTTTCTACATTCTGTATTAGTAAGATCATCTGTAGCCAAAGAAAACCAAAGCAGTGAATCATTGCTATTTCTCTTTTGCCTCGTTATGTGGTAGGTTCCTAGAAATAATAATCTGTGGTTAGTCATGGTGCTGTGTTAAGGGACTCTGTGAAGTATGTATGAGTCAAAAAACTCAACTTTCAATTACAGGTATTCCTCCTTTACACATGGGATTCAACAACTTCACACCTATTTCCTCAAGTCAAGTAGTAGTATAGTATAGTTTAGTTGTAGTAAGTGTAACTGTGGTACTTTACAGGTACCTTTTCTGGTTTTGATAATGCTGCTACCCTGTTGCATGCAGTCCATCACTCTTAAAACACCACGCCTCTCTTTCTTGCATTCTTAATAGGCAGTGAATGTCGTTCAGCTTTTGATTTGTTAACATGTGTGGTCAATTGTGATATTGCACCATGGGAATCTGCGTAAAACTGTGTGCCTGTTTGAAGCGCTGACCTTCGCATCGACTTCTCCCACAAAGGCAAATTCCATGCCAAAATCTCTGGTCTATATTATAGCAGGAGGGGGGAGCAAGAAGGATGGGTGGTGCATATTTAAGTATCCACCAAAGAGAAGGCTGAACCACAATGTAAGAACAATGGTGCAGTGTGGCTTTATGGTTACAGTAGTACTTGTGGTTGAGACAATAAATCAAAAATGAATGTTAAAACCTTCAGTTTCAATTCCTACACTACATTACTTAATCTCTCTCTTTTTTTAAATCTCTCATATGAGTCTTCACTAATTTTTACAGGATATGAAATATACAGGAATTAGCCACCCTCAGTGGAGTTGACAGAGGTGTATGCTTAAGTTTATCCACTGAGGATGTAAGACACAAGCTTCCTCCATCTCCTTCTCCATTCCTCTGTCTGTTTCTCTTAGACACACACACACTTACTAATGTTGTACTGGCTGTGAAAATGTTTGTATCCGCTTTGGTTTACTGAGTGTTTAGTCTAGAATAACACCAACGCTCACCAGCAGTCCCAAAGCTTAAGTGTGTCACAGCCTCAATGGCCTGCTTTGACCCTGGACAGCTACACTGTCCACTGCAAAAAATGATGCTAATCTAATGTGTTTTTTTCTTTCAGACTTAACTCCGTTAAAGAAAGAAAGACCAATCTACTTCGAACCACGGTGTTATGCAACTTGTAGTTTCCCACATGCTGTTTCCGACTTAATACAGGATGGAAAATAAGACTGCGTGATCTATTGCTTTGATCCCCACTTCAAACTACTGCAAAGGTTTCTCTCAAAATTGCACTCAATCACTTCTAAATACTTGATATTGTTTCAGGTCATGGATGCAGTTTTGATAAAAAAAAAAAAAAAATAACAGTTTCAAGCTCTACTAGAAAATATATTCCAACTGATTAAGTGGCATCTGCTTGTAATTTTTCATAACAAAAGCATTACAGTGTTTTTCCTGTCACATGCAGAAATTTAATGATCAATAAAGTTCCCATAGAAACAAGTACTGCTAACAGCTGGGTTGTTAGATAACCAGGTAAGACTGACACCTTCCTGGAGTCCAGTAGGGTGAGAGAGAGCAGGGGTGATTTTCCCAAACAGATTTAGTGCCTTGATCTCTTTCAGTCTATTGTTCAGCGGATCGAGGACTAAGGGTTTATAATGTTACTGAGCTTTTGGGAAAGTCGCCTACTGCACCCATGCTTGGGAAGGAAGGGAACTTACTTCATTGTATGTGTGTAAAAAAAACAACAAAAGAGAAAAATACAACTGACCCTTCAAAATATAACTTTTATAATTTACATAATTAAACTGAAATTGCGGAATTAAATATTCTTTTATTACATTTAATATCTAGAAGTTAGTGTAGTAAGATCATAAATACATAGAATATATATGAATTTGCTGTTTTTTTTCATCAAAAATACATGGTATTAAGTGACATGGACTGAGGAAGGTGAGTATGACATGCAAGTTTCTATGTGTCCCCTCTAGTACACATACACACAAACAATACTGTAAAAAAAACCCAGTATGAACAGAGTTAGGACGGATACATTTGCATGGCTGTGACTTATATGCCAGACAGCACTCTCAGTAAGTCTGAACTGTCTGAGGATGAAATACAGCCCAGAGGTTTCAGTCTCTGTGTTACTTGGGGGATATTTTGTTGGAGACGTCAGAGCGGAAAAGCTTTACTACTCCCTTTTAAGCTTCTGTACTCCAAAAGGTTTTTATTGTAACATGCAACTGCAAAAGGTAGTTATTTCTCCTGATCTCCCACCTCTCTTCCCATAGGTCTCTCTTTTTCGACTGTGAGCTTGTCTTTGTTCTCAGTCTGAATTGAAAGCATTATGTAAAAGGAAATGATTAAAAGAAAAAAGATAACCACACACATTAAAAGTTGCTGTATCTCAGAGGGGAATTAAGAGCTCATAAATGAGCTCAGACGAAATGATGTTTCAAATGATAGTTAAGAGATTAAAAAGTAGCTTGATTTGTGCTCAAAGGTTTTATTCCCAGCAGTGTGTCACTGTGATCTTGGATCTTAAAGACTTCCTTGCTTAACTGTGTTCAAATCATGTTAGGGAGGGGTCTTTTTTTTCGATTTCTTTTTAAAACCTTTCTGAAAGAACTTTGCGTCTTCATAAATGAAAACCTTTTAGGAGCTGGTATCAACCTTTTCAAACATATTCTTTCAGGACAATGATGAAATCTCTTTTTGCCCTTATGTTGTCATAGAGAACACACTGTACTGAGAGCAAAACACTATCACTAGTGTGTAAGACGGTAACCTCTCTTCCATTTGGACCCACAATTCTCAGTTGCTGTGGCAGCTTTTTGAGCAGAACACTGAAATCATTATAGGATCCTCTTTTTAAAACGTTTTGGGGATGGGATGAGTTGCTCAATCTGGACTTGAAACAACAAAGTTAATCAGCCTTTGTTTTCTACACACTTGAACAGTCTTGAAGTTTTTGCACCTTGTGTCATTTTCTTACTCAGTATCTTGTAAGAAAGTAATCCACTGAGTATGGTTTGGGCTGTGTAGGAAGCTACACACATATCACACTGTGTGTAATTGGTGACAGTGAGGTGATACAGCATTATAACTTTTCATTAAAGCATTTTTCTAATCAATGTCACTTACACCCTTAAAATGCACGATTCAACCCTGTATTTTTTCCTCTTCATGCATTTATGCACTTATACAGAAAGAAAATTCCAGACAGAGGATCCAGGGTAGTAGGCTACATGAGAGGAGCAGGTCCTCTGTGGAGCCATCACAGAGAGCAGACACACAGATCTTCACTGACAGTCTCTGTCCCAATGGTTTTGAAGCAGCAAGATTATCTTTCAAACCCTGAAATGAGTCCAGAAAGAGCCTGAGTCCACAGAACAAGTCTTTTTTTCTTTGCTAGCCTCTTTCAGTGCTTGGGTGGCCGCTTGTCCTGGGAACTGTGGAAATCTTTGACTAAATGACAAATGAATGTCTCCAAATATGTAAAAATAAAGGTCATTTGGAAGATAAATTATTTTAATCAAGACATTCTCAGGTCTTCAGATCAACGAGTCCTTTGTCCCTTTCTATTTACCAACTAGCACAATACCAGCCATTCCCTAAAATTGACAAAGACAGTATGAGAACATGACATTAGTCTCTTTACTGTTGACCTAATCTGTGGAAACATGTGGGGAAATATAGACACGACTCAGTGGTGTTTTAATTCTATTTATACACTTGTAATACATGTAATACACATTACATTTGACCTATTGTTAATATAAGAATAATAATTAGTGCAGCTTTAAGGACAAATAGCTACTTTCTGGTTTTAAGTACATCCACATCTACTGTATTTTAGCATGCAGTCTAATGGGTGAGACATAACAAGGGTTTGAGCCTATGAGATCTTAAGTCGAGATAATTAGATAAAGCAAAATCTGATAGCTGCTGTAGTTTATTTGTAGTGCATACTGTTCATTATGGCATGAGTCCAGCTCACTGCTGCGATGTCCAGCGTGCTTACACAAATGCTCCCATTAGTTTCCCATTTCTGTTCATTGTTGTCTGATACAGGAGAAATATAATAAAGGGGATATTTTAACAGGCCAGACTTGTGGCTTGAACTCACTGACTTGGAGAAGCATGCCATGTTGTTTTATGATAGATATAAACGCTCAGCGGGACCTCGTTCGCCGTGTGTATGTGCGTGTGTGTCTGTGTGTGTGTGTGACAAGATTATTTCAGTAGCCTTGCAGGGAGCACAGGCCAATGCTTACTGTGATACACACTGCTCTCTCTCTTTCTGTTGCTTTCTTTTGTTCTCAGAATGATTACTTCTCTCTGTTTCTGACACAGGCTTTCCCTATTCTCTGTATGTGGGTGTTGCAATGTATACTCTCCTGCCTGAGTGGAAAGAGAAGAAAATGTCCTGTCCTACTGGGAGGGGTCGGGTTTGAGAAAGGTCTTTTCTGATGTCACACACATGCTAGTGGAGTTAGAGCTGACAAGCATTTGAAGCTTTTATGAAATACACAAATGCATGCATGCTTACACACACAGACACACGCACACACGCACACAGACATACAAGGTTGATGTGCACTTTCAGTCCTTCAGGAACCAGGAAGTCCCCTTGTTTTTCATGAAACATCTGGAGCACAGAATCCCTGAATCCCAGGTTCCCCTGGCAACACTAAATCAACAGCCAGCCCACTGCCTGCCCTTAGTGTGTGTGTGTGTGTGAGAGAGAGAGTGTGAAAGGGAGAATGAGAAAGAGGGATGTTGCATCTTTGTTAATGCGTGTATGTGTGCTATTCCGTGTGTAATCTGGTTGTGTGTGTGTATGTGTGTATCCTGGGACATCCCTGCTATATATACCATCCAGTTTAACCAACAAATTACAAATTGCTGCAGAACAGTGTAACACATTGCATAATACAGCAAACAGGAACAACCCTGTCTCCTAGAAATTACTTTTGTATATTACTAAAATATTCTCATAATTATGTTGTGGCAACATTGTAATACCTGCCTGCATTGTTCAGACACAGTGTTTTTTTGAATCACTACATTTATGTAATGTGGTGGAGTCTATGTTCTTCCATAAAAAAAGGACAATAATTCCAACATTAAAATCAAGTTTCTAACATCACACTTGTATAAATTGCATAATGGACTAGGATTTAGGGGCATCTAGAGGTGCAGTTACGGAGAAAATACGGTGGACTGAAAAATGGGTAAGTCTTTGCAACCTCAAAACATTTGTTGGTGCAAATTAATTGTGTAAAATCGTAATTTCTAAGAGACAGGGCTGCAGGAAATAACAACATATTGGTCCTGTTCGAGTGAATACATTATATTACATGACTTTTTCACTTTTTGGTTCCGGTGTTAAAACCAGGCATCCCATTTGTTGTGCTTACAGTCAAACGATTTCCGAAAAAGGAAAAAAATATGAGTTTCCATGAGTCTCCTGTGTGCATGGCAGGCCAAATGAGGCATGTCTGACCTTGGGAACATGGAAGCACAGAGTCTACGGTCCTTTTCCTGTAGTCTGACCCCAGCCATCCTCTCTTAACTACCCTGTGAAGGAACAGCTTTGTCTCTTGTCTTCTGACAGTGAAAGTTTCATTTTTCCCCTTGTCTTTATTTACACACACTTTTATGGACATTTGAAAAGTTTATAAGTCAGTTTCCTGTGTGATGTGTTGTGAACAGGATGTTAAAAATGTTTTTTTTATCTTCAATATTTATTAGATTCTCCATTAACTGAAGTCTCTTTGACCCCTTGTCCTTCATCCTCTCAGCCTTGTCTATCTCTCTGTGACTCATTTCCTTTCATCCCATCCAAAAGGGAGTCAAACTGACATAAGCCACACCACAGAGACATCTTAGAGCTAGGGTCATTGTGAAGCATTGTCTAAAATCCAACCATCAACCACAGATGAAACTGCTTCAAAATCTGGTCGATATAATCTTTGAGTCATTGTTTCATCTGACCTCATCTAAAGGTTCTTCATTTCTCTGAGAATTAAAACCAAGAGTCTCTACACTGAGAACAAAGACACCCTGTCTTTGTTGTCAGCGTAGAGACTCTCATTGTATGAGAGTGTGTGCACGTAAGCATTTGAATGTAAGTGTGTTTGACTGTACTTCGCCTGTGTTGACTTTTAACATCCTGGAGATATAAAACGTAGTTTTTAAGCGTTACTTAAACTGGAGACAAAGCCATTATCTTCCTTGTGTGATGAATATAAATGTATTGACAAGTTCTTCAGTTCTTATGAGATAATGCAATCACTTTATGATCATTGGCACAACTGGAGAATTTAAGGCCAATTTAGAAATTAAAAGGTCAAGCATGCATAACAGCTCCAACTAAGAACAATCCCTCCGCTTTACATGCAGTGACACTGCAAAGTTATCTATTTGCACATCTGAGTCATGTTAAGACAAATTATTATTTGAAAGACATTAAAATAGCAGTGTAAGCTATTCAGTGTTTGGTTAATTCTTAATATGTATAGGCACATGTAAGTGGCATGTGTGTGACACAGAGAGATGGCGAGAGGACTTTAACAGATTCGGTTGTGGCATGCTTAAGCAGTTACAACACATTTTCCTCTTGAAACCAGGGGCCAAATCGGCACATTCATCTGAGAGGTCTTTTCTTGGCCTACAACAGCAACTTAACAGCCACTCATGAGCCACACTCATTCCAATGTCCTTCCCTTGTAAAAGTGCACGCACGCACACACAACACAACACAAACACACATAACACAAGAGCAGCCATAGTTCAGTTCCTATTTGCAAATCTGGCACATAATTTATGCCATATCTAGTACCAGACTATTTCTTGGCATGGACCAGTATTTTCCTGGAGTCTCCACTGGTTGAAAATAGTAGCACATACTCTAGTTGGCACATGAAGTGGCAGATTTTGTTACCTTTGGATAGAGTTGGGCTTGCTGTTTCCCCCCTGTCTCCAGTCTTTATGCTAAGGTAAGTTTTTATGAATAAGCCCCTGCTGTTGTGCGGGGAGTAAATTGAATACATTTTGGGGAAACTGGATGAACCAAGAGAAGCATGTTCACCTTGAAAAACTATTATCAAAGCGCTACTTGCTGTCTTATTGCAGGACTGATGAAAGGCATTCTGGGAAATATGTGGGGGGAGCATATAATAGAGGCATAGAATGAGTCAATACCATAGTATTGTTAAAGCTACTGCACCTAAAGTCTGTAGCTCTCTGATCTGCTATACATGTTACATCATCTATACTATCCATATAAATCATTTTGGCCTTAAACCTGCTGCTGGTAAATATTTTAACCCTCAGACTCGTGTGACAATCAAGTCAAGTCACGTCCTTCGAACCCCCCTGCTTTGAAGTCCTCAACTGCATCTGTAACTGGTAAATGACCAGCTTCCGTTTGGAGTGAATACATTACTCTTTTAGATGATCCTGTGATTTCCATTTGAGAGGCCATTAAAACTGGCTGTCAGCTATAACGGAAAAATTACCAAATTCAATTTGTGACATGAAAAGGCTTCTGACCTCATGAGAGGTCTGGAAGAGGGCAGAGGGCTCAGAGGAGACTGGTGTGTGTGTGTTCACAGGGGAACCCAGGGAGAGCAAATAATGTATCATAGAGTGTTTGTGACCCTTAATGTCTTACTTAAGTTTGTGAATCTAACCTCACTGTATTCATACATATTGTGGATGCATATGTACAAGCACGTCAAAAAGCATTACATAACCGTTGCCAAAAGGAGAACATTTAAATTTCTATTGAGGTCTGTATAGTTCTCTAAGGACACTTAGTGTCTGCTTCAGATGGCCGCCTGATAGAGCCACATGGATTTGGAATGCCATAAAGATTATGAATATATAATTACAGCAAATAAGACAACATTAGATTAAGTGGGATTGGCTAAAACATTTTTTTCCTCATGTTCTGGGTAGCAGTTTATAGTGTATGCACTGACGTGTTGGTAATACATTTTACTGATAAGACACAGCTGGATTTGGCTCTTTACTATATCTCTGACCTTCTGACAGAATCGGCCAACGCCCTGATTCTCAGCTGCTTGTCAAAAACCTTTTACACTCACCTGACCTTGATACTGCAGTATAGTTTTATGGTCTTGATTTTTTTCCTGCTGATTTTCTC
Source organism: Morone saxatilis (assembly GCF_004916995.1). NCBI lineage: Eukaryota > Metazoa > Chordata > Actinopteri > Moronidae > Morone > Morone saxatilis. Next base: position 7,314,631 of record NW_023339807.1, read on the forward strand.
TATATTTTAGATAATTTATTGTCTGACTGTTTGTGTTTTACAACCATGTGTTCTAGTTTTACATTATGTGCAACCTACAATAATTATTTGAAATATTTGATCACACTCTGATAAAAATTGATCTTTTAAAATCTATACTTTATAGGGAATGTCACTTTCTCAGCTGTAATCACTGTTACATACAAACTTTATTGAGGTTATTGAACTATCTTCTCCAATGCGTCAAATTCCTCTCAGTGTAAATGTTTCCTCAGAACTGAACTGCAATAGTTTTTACAGTAAATTTTGCAGAGTGAAAAGTACAGAGATGACTCATTATTCTGATCTAATATAATAATTTTTCACATGACATTCTCATGAAGATGTTTTTTTGCCAATTTTTCTTTATTATACAGTTTACAGTATAGTGTGAGGATGAGGGGAAGAGAATTATATAATGATTACATTAATAATGTTATCCATAAATTAACATAATGTAGGCCTACATTTAGCACTTCTAAACCACAGATATATTCCTGCATAACAACACCTTTGACACTTTGGGTGGATGCAGCTGTGTCGGTGGTAGAGCGGGTCGTCCACTAATCGGGAGGTTGTTGGTTTGATCCCCGGCTCCTCCCACCACA
>NW_023339807.1:7315356-7323444 GCF_004916995.1 Morone saxatilis
TCTACAAGTACGAAAAACTGTCACGTGACTTTTGGCACTAATTTTCCGCCTTGCTGATCCACACACAAATGCCTTTTGTGTGTGTGTGAGGTTTTGGCATAATTCTAACTCCATATCTTTGAGCTATGCTAGGCTAAAGAGCACAATCAAACCACAGAAAGTCACAAGTACAGTAAAAGGCTGGGCAGGATGAGACATCAACTTCTGATGTCGACAGTGACAGAAATAGTGACAGAAACATGACCCCAGCAACAATCTCAATTGGCATATTTTTTCAATTTGTTGTGAAAAAAACTATACCACGAAAACTCTGAGATTTTGTCCTATAAACTAATGCTAGGTTGTATGGCTAAAAAAATGATAGATATATGTATATATATATATATATATAGAGAGAGAGAGAATGATATATTTTAACATTCCAATAGTCACTTTTTATTTTTTGCCTAACTGGGCCTTTATAGAAGTTTATAGTGGCTTATTCTAATATAACAACATTTATGTACAGTATATACTGAAGGCTTTGATTACTATAGGGTTTTCTTAGCCTCACAAAATGATATGATACAGTGCATCCAGAAAGTATTCACAGTGCTTCACTTTTTTCATATTTTGTTATGTTACAGCCTTATTCCAAAATGAAGTATTTTTTTTCCTCAAAAATCTACACACAATACCCCATAATCACAATGTGTAAAAAGTTTGTTAGAACGTTTTGCAAATTAAAAATAATTACTGATTGATTACTCTCCGGATGCACTGTATATAGAGAAACTCTTCAGTACTTTAAAATATTTTAGAAAGTTAATTTATTTTGAAGAACAATGTGAGGGGAATAAAAAGAACAATAGGAACTTTTCAGTCTCTAAGGAAGAAAGCACCTTGAGGGCCCATCCATTTCTAATAGAGCTAATCATATGATAATGGTAGATGGCAGTCGTTATTGGGTCATTATGAGGCAAGAAAATAAGTGAAAATGCACAACCTGGCTCCTAAGCCACAACTTGTCACAAAAGGCTACAATGACATTTCCGACTGATGAGAAACAGTGAGGCCATTAAACATCTTGAAGTGGCTGACAAAGTTGAAAAAAAATGCAAAAGGCCCTATCTTGAGCCAGTGTTTGGTTTGTCCATTTTGTGCTACTATAGAAACGTGGCAGTTCAACAAGGTGGACAAGAGGACCCACTCCCTCTGTAGATAAAAACTGCTCATTATAAGGTAACATATACACAACAATTGTTGTATTCAGGTAATTATACACTAATGAAAACATAACTTTGAAAAATATATTCCAATATGCCCTCCTAAATGGCCATTTAGTCCGACTGTCACACAAACATAGAGTACTTCCCAAATTTGAGATCTTTTAAAGCCCTGTATAAAATCAGAAAGTTTCTGACTTGACAAGTTTCGGGAAAGCAATGCACATTGCATTTACACCAACATTTACAAATAATCCAGACAGAGCTGTTATAGTGAAACAACGAGGACGAGTGTCGGCTTAGTTTTACCGTGAAACAGAGAAGGTGGCTCAGTAAAGAGAGAGATGTGTTGACAATTCACTTCAGTCGTCCCTGATTTAAGAGCTTTGCCAGCTCTGTTTAAGCCTGAGGCGAGACAGCTGACAAAAACAAGCAGCAGTTGATTACTGTATGACACTCTGCATCTTCTCTCTAGCTCCACATTTTATACATTTTCTTTCGCCAAACACATTTATTATATTTTATGGCCATTTAGGCATACCATACTGTACAATTACAGCGACCGCTCCCTTTATTTTTCTCTATTCACTTCATTTGTCCAATTTTTGCCTGCAGTCCCTATCATTGCTAACTCCCTCTGTTGGCCTAGGAAGGGTGAAGAAGCAACATCTATTCACCTAGGGGGACCGGACAGAGTCTCCACACAACAAGGATGCTCTTTTAAATTAAATGAGATGTCCACAAAGCAAATGTAACACTGAAACCAGCCCATGGATGTTTGTGTTGTAATTAGTATTGCCCATTACCAGTGGTTGTCCACCTTTCCCAGACACAAGTGTTTACAGCTTTTAAACGGACAGAATGAAAAGCCATTCTTCATTAAAAGGAGGGATACAAAATATTGTTTAAATATGGGGGATAATGGGGGACCTGTCCTGAAAGACATTTATAGTGTTCCACATGGTTGTACATGTGAAAATTAAAATCCTGGCTTCTTCCTCACCTCTGCACAGCTAGACAATCGTGGCATGAAGTGGGAAAAACAACCGAGTCTGACCAGAAGCTAACTAGTTGTCTTGGAGTAAGAGCCTTGGATTTCAAATGGATTAATTCCAAAACTGGCTTTTTCTTCTTCCCCATTCAGCAAGCGCTGACATTGATGTACAGTAAGCTCCCGCCAAGAGACATGAGTAGCCGCCGCAGTAATGCTAACAGGATATACTCAGGTGAAAGCCATCAAAAATAAGTATGTTATTGTATATTCAAAAACATCTTCCTCTTTGCCCTCGTATTGCATTTTAAAGATCTAAAAGGTAATCAATGACTTTGGTCTATCCCCAGTGATTTTTATACTGCACTGCAAACAGTAAAACTAATACATGACTGGAAACACAGAATTTCACAAGTTTGAGGTCTAAGCTTTATACAGGTAGAGCACACACTGGATAGAATGATAGAATTAGAATGCAGTGGTGTTCTCCAGCCATACTGTTCAAAAACAACCCCCTTGTCATCAGTCATTATTTTACATTCAGAAATGATGGGTGAAATCTCTTTATGGTCTCCTTCTGCTGGTTGAAAAAACAACTCCATAAAAGGATATAATGGTATGCAATACATCTTCTTGCAGGTGTGCAGACTACCTAGAACCAGGGAAATCAGAGCGCTCCAATGCTGGGTTTCCACATGCCTGGGTTGGTTTGCTTTAATTGTGCAGAGTGGCTCTAAGCCGGGACCACACGCGTGTGTCTTGTTAGGCTTAGCAGTAGGCTGTTCAGAAAACCTATAGATTGAAGCTTGGGAAGATAGATTCACATGTGGTTGCTCAGGCCAATCTTAACAAGCAAAGAATATCCAAAACTGAAGATATAAAACACAATGACATAGTTAAAACAAATATCATACGTTAAAAAAGGTCCAGGATGTAACATTTGGCAACTATTGGCAGAAATGGAATATAATTTTCGTTAGTGTATAATCACCTGAAAATAAGAATCATTGTGTTTTCGTTACCTTACAATGAGCTGTTTTAATCTACAGACGCCGCAGGTCGCCTTCCGTGGAGTCTACAGCAGCCCAGAACAGACAAACCAAACACTTTTTGGGAGTTTTTCGGGAGTTATGCAGCCAAGTAAAAGTGAGTTTAAAGACAAGAGCTGCCCGAGATACCCAGGCAGACAACACTAACACACTCAACCAAAGGTCTGTGGACCCCTAATGGTCTGAGTCTATATTAGAAGGCCCATGGACGATTCATAGGAAAAAAATATGTGCATATATAGGAGAAATTTAGTAAATGTATTTAGTTTTGACATTAAAATCAATCAGACATATATGGTTAGACAAGCCTGCCACTGATCCCCACTATGACTACACCTGCTGCACAGTGAAAGCAGCACGTCAGCAGCTTCTGTCCTCTGTCAAGTGTCCAATGCACACTCAGTGGAGTAATGTGCACAAGTCTGAAAAAAATACATTTAAGGGCCTAAAAGGATGCCTTGGGTTTTATTTATGCATGTAAAAGCAGGAGCCGTTATGTGTCCAGAGCAGACAGCTGAAAAGATTAAAATTGATGCTAATCTCTTCGTCAGACATGCTGTACGTGACATGGATGACTGAAACACACAGCTGTAACACATCCGCTGTGTGGCCACTGTGCTGTGTTTCCAGCGCACACACTTCACATTATAAGCAATTATTCTCCTGAGTGAGAGCCCTCTAACAATTCCTTATCAGGGAACAAAGGCTGAATGACTTGAATGTGGTTTACTTTGTGTACTTTTCATGTTCAGGTGGAGTCAGCATGTGGCATGTCAGTTCAACAGGACAGGCCCAGTTCTCAAAAAGGGTTTGTACCATTGCAGGTATATGCAGTTGCAATCAGAAATATTCAACCCCCAAAGATTTTAAGGATTTATCAATTAAAGTTTTTTCAAAGCGCAAGGTTCTGCTTCGGATGACATCTTTATGAGTTGAGGTGCATACCATAAACACTCCAACCACAGAACCAATGCAATTCATGTAGTATTGTGTGTAAGTATCACATTCTTTGTTAAGATAGCCATGTCACAATTATTCAACCCCTATATAATATTGATCTTGTCTGTCTGACAGTTTTTATGGTGTAAAGTGGAGTTGAATTATATTGAATTATATAATACATAATTAAGCCTTTAGGAACTCTATAATGATCCTTTATTTGCTTTAGCTGTGATGCATATATAAACCCCACCCATTATGGTATTCAAGGTAAGTTGCAATCATGGGAAAGACAAAGGAGCTTCCACAAAAGCTAAGAGAGGAGATTGTTTCATCACACCTCAAGGGCCTTGGGTATAAGAAGATTTTCAAATAATGTAATATTCCATTATAGGGAAGTTTAAAAACTTGTGAAACAGCTGCAAACCTGCCTGGCTGTGGAAGAAAGCCCAACATTTCTCAAGGGGCCCTTAGCAACTTCTGACTAACAGCCAGAACAACTAAGAGAAAGCCCTGTGTGATGCAAGACCTAGCAGATGACCCTGAATGAAGGCTGGTACAAAAGTGCTTCAGTGGCAACTATAAGACGTGCACTGAATAAACAAGGACTTCATGGCCGGACTCCAAGACGCACTTTACTCTTGACCATAAGGAACATCAAAAGTCTACTAGAATATGCCTGAAGGAATTTGGATAAGACTACAGAGTTTTGGGAGACAGTTCTATGGACTGATGAAACCAAACTGGAACTGTTTGGACATATGGACCAGCGGTATGTCTGGCGTGCGAAAGGCCAGGCTTATGACCAGAAGAATACCATCCCCACGGTCAAGCATGGAGGTGGGTCATTGATGATGTGGGGCTGTTTTTCTGCGGCAGGACCTGCAATCGGCTTGATAGTGGTACTGGCATCACTGCATGGAACATGATGCCCTGTCTGTTGACAAATTAGAACCTTGGTGATCATTGCGACTTTCCAGCAGGACAATGACCAAAGCACCACCTCCGAGTTAGAGATGGGATTCATGGCTCCTTTGAAGAGCTGGATTCTTGTACAGCCATTCCGTTTCCACAGAGCTGTTCAACAAGACATGGCTCATTTTTGATATTATATTCATTTTTTAAGAAGCCAACCTGGGGATAACTCTATTTTATCTGGGACTAATCACTGGGAGGAATGATCAGGGGTAAGGTTTCTTTTGCGTTTTCCTTTGGCTCATTTTGCTCTTCGTCTTTTGTTTTTCTGTCGCTGCGGTACCTGACTACTGAGGGCACACATGGGTGAAGGCGCTGTGGACACTCAGATGAAGTCATGCATATTTTGCATATCAAATAAGCACCCCAATGTGTACTCTGCTGCGCTTTCCCCTTACCCTGTTCTTCCGTCTAACCCTCAATGGACCGTAGCAAAGGAGGAGCTTGTGTGTGCATGCTGTGGAAACACAGCGATTTAAAAAAAAAAAAAAAGACTTGCAAGTGCGACTCGGTTCCCATCGTTTGTGTTAAAGAGCCATTTAATAGATTCTGTTTGTTCATGAACGTTACAACTCTACTCCAAGTCAACCAAAGCTTGGTTTAGAAAAAGATGTCCTTGAGTGGCTTTCTCAGTCACCAGATTTAAATCTGATTGAAAATCTTTGGTGAGATTTAAAGAAGGCAGCTGCAGCACGGAAGCCATCAAACATCATTAAGGCTTTTTGCATGTAAAGAATGGGTAAAGATTCTAGTTGACAGGTGTAAGAAGCTTGTCAGCCCTAACCGAAAAAAGTTATAAAAGCTAAAGGATGCTCCACAAAGTACTGAAGCTGGGTGAATAATACCGCACATGCACTTGCACGGCTGTGGTGTAGAGGAAGAGCAGGTCGTCCCCTAATCGGAAGGTTGTTGGTTCGATCCCTGGCTTCTCCCGCCACATGTCGAATGTCCTTGAGATACTGAACTACAAATTGTTCCCGATGCTGTGCATCAGTGTGTGAATGTGTATGAATGCGTTTCTGTTCAATGGGCTTTACCATCACTGAGTGAATGTGTGTGAAAGGGAAAATCTGGCATGTAGTGTAAAAGCGCTTTGAGTGGTATAATATAACAGCTGATACACCTCCATGACAAAGGAGCAAATTCCATCTGCTGATGAAGACCACGAGAAGCAGTAGAAAGTTCCTAAAAAAGTTAACCCTAAGTTAGTATTTTGTTTGTGTGTGTGTATCAAATAACAATTTTCAAGGTCAGGAAAGAGAGAAAACTCAAGTGAATTGTATTATTAGAGCGTCTTGTGTTTCTTACAGTATGTTCTTACTGTTGGTGCAGCTCAGCAGGATCAGAAACCCTTAGAGACTCGATGGGGTTTTCGTCGTTAAGGTTGTGGTAGTGCTCGCTGACTTGGATAAAACAAAGCAGAATCTGTCCCTCTGAGTTCTGTTATGACTGTCTGTTGTCAAGATGTGCGTGCCCCATGCTCCCTTCATCTCAGGGCTTTCCCCACACTCTACATTGTTTTCTGCTATAATAATGGTTGCGCTGTTTATCCCAGAGGGGATTTTGGTGTTCAAACACATAAAGCAACCCCACCCTCATTACTCACTATCATAACTGACAGTATTAGACAAATGCCGAACTGGTTAATGTTTTTTTTGTGGATGTTAGGCCATTCATGAACATTCTTGTATTTGAAGAAAAATGATGATTCAAATACCCCCTGTGTTGGTCTAAAGAAAATTAAAAACACATTCTGCTTGTAGTTTAGGTTAAAAAATATCCTAAGATTGCTTCCTACATACACTCCACTAGCCTCAGTTCTACATTGTACTTTTCTTTTGCATAGAGGATTTGATGATGGGGTTTTTCTTTTACTGTATGTCCATTCAGTCCCCAAACTGTCGTCATCTTTATCACCATCCAGAACCTGAAGTGGTCATGAAGCACACATAAAGAAACCCTCCCTTACAAGAGTCAGTGGTCCTTTAATCAGCTTCCACTGGGAGAGGTCAAATTTACTCTGCTTTATTAAATTAGAGTGAGTGTGTTCAATGTGCACTCTGGGATTTAAGAAGTGTGTGTGTCTAAGATAGACGCAAACAAGAGACCAAAGATACAGAGAGATAAAAAGAAAGAAGACACATGGGTCCTGTTAAAGCAGAGAACACTGCGGATACACTTTTCAAGTCGATTATTACACACACACACCCAGACAACAAGTGTGTGCACAAATCACATTCAGTATGATCGCCACCCTCAGTCTCATTACTCACAGTGGGCCCAATTTAGAGCTTGACTGTCTTCCAGTTGAGACTGGAGTTACAGTACAAGCAGGGATATGTGGCCTCCTGCAAGATTCAAATATAGGTTTTTCCACCTTCATATTATGATTTAGACTTTTTCCTACATGTATTTTATGTGTATGCTCATTTCTTTAATTTGATTCTCACCAAAACATTGGTGTCTAACAGTTGTGTCAATTAGGGCACAGGGCAGGGAAAAAAAACACAAGGTTATAGGAATAAAGGAATATTCCACTGACATGTAATTGATGTACGATGGCCAATGCAATTCGCCATGTGAATATAAAATATAATAATTACTGCTTAAAGTCTTAAAGTGTTTAAAGTTCATTTAATGAGTTCTCAAATGGATAAATCAGATTTTGTATATTTCCTGTGTTTTATTGTGTTTTATCATCCCAAGATGCTTACTAATTTAATTTTGTGTAATGTTTTAATAGCACTGAATAATAAGACACCAAAAGAAGAGTTCACATTCCCACGATCCGGACTAAACTAATCAGTTTCACTCTGATCCACAATATACCAATCCAGAAACATTACTCACAACACTCCCAAGCAGTGAGTCGATCAGTACTCACTCTTACTTACCCATTATTCATTACCCTCCAACACACACACACACA